>NC_059299.1:11028722-11162652 GCF_017591435.1 Portunus trituberculatus
CAAGTGTCGCCCATAAAACGGGAAAACAGTTCAGTTACCTCTAAAATTAGGAGCTCTTGTGGAAACACTTGTGTGGTAAAAGATGCCAGATACTTCTACTCACCATCCGCCTCAAGAGAGCGCGCGAGAGACTTAAAATTACGCCGGGAAAAATCTTGATTACTGGGACGAATCCCGTCACTTCGGACGTTCTGACGCAAACGTTTATATACGACCGCCGGAAGTTAAGGGTTAATAGTCTGCTGACTTGAAAATAGTAGAGACAGTAGATGGAGTCAAAATGATGGCCAGCAATGATATAGTTTTCTCGCCTCTCGTGTCCGTGAATAATATCCAGCTTCACTTCGAGAGTAAGAGACTTTCTGGTCTTCTTAGGAATGCTAGGCCACATTGCAGGGCGTTTTGGTGGTAAATTGAGTGAGTGAAGACGAGCTGCTGCTGACGCTGTTATGGGAGTGAGTGGTGTGTGTTGTCCACGAGAGGCTTGATATTTATCTTGATCTTGATTCTACAGGTGTCCCAGGATTTCTCCTGAGGCAGGCCTTAGTATTTGCGGCTACTAGTGTATTCAAAAGCTTGTCAGCTTGCGTGATACGGCGGGGCTTTCAAACTTGGAAATTACCTGGTATTTGTTAAATGAGCAGATGGCAGTAAAATGAAACCTTCGTTGTAGCGAAATTTCGTTGTGTGAACCTTGGTTAAACGGGGGTTGCCTGTATATATTTATTTATTTATATATATATATATATATATATATATATATATATATATACAGGTATCCCTTGGTTAACGATAGGGTTACGTTTCCCAAAAACAGATCGCTAACCGAAACGATCGCTAACTGAGGGATTTGAAATTATCAACTACATACATGTATTTCGCGATGCGTAAATAAACGACACTTTCTATGTTGTTAGTTGTTATTTACACCTTTAGAATTGGTAGTACTTACCTTGAGGAGTGGATGTGATATGCGTAGTGTGTTGTTTTGTGCCCCGAGGACACAGGGCCTTGGAGGATTAAATCTCATCATGCCCACACCGACCCAAACTCGGTCAGCTGCTTCAAACCCTTCAAATTCTTGAGAGAATACGTTTTCCAGTGGGGGTGGGTCATCCAGGCTCTCCTCATCGTCACTCAAGGTTACGGTGGATGTGAAGGATAGATTGGATGTGGGTGGAGTTGTTTTGGAGGTGGATGGAGTTGTTTTGGAAGTGGGTGGAGTTTTTTTCGAGGTAGCAGGACGAACTTTGAAGTACGACGAGATGACTCCTATGGAAGTAGATGGGATTGCTTTTGAGGTGGATGGGGTAGCTTGGGAGGTGGATGGAGTTGCTTGATCGGTAGATGGGGTTGCTTGGGATGTGGATGGGGTTGCTTGGGCGGTGAGTGGTTTGAAGAAAGATGAGATGACTGTCTGTTTTGCCATCCTTTTCTTTGCCTCAAATAGTTCTTTATACACTTTCATGTCATTTTCTATAGCATTAGTCACGCCATTACTTCGGTTTGGGTTGGGGTCATTCTCCTGGAGAAGATGTATGGCCTGGTTAATATGATTAAAATCTCCTCGAAAATCTTGACGGAGAGGGTTCTTTCAGGCTCCTTGTCCTCCTCCATTTCCTCCAAAGTATTTTGTTTCTCCAACTCCATGAGGTCGTCGTTGGAGAGAGGCTCAGAATGACTGTCCAGCAGTTCTTGTACGTCATTCTCGTCCACCTCATTGAAGCCTGCCTTATGGGAGATATGAACGATGTCTTTCCTTACTGCTGTAACATCGACAGGGACTTCCTGTTTACGTTCCACGCACTCAGGCCACAAATTACGCCAACATCCATTCATTGCCGACTTGGACACCTCCTTCCATGACTCGTCGATGTTGTCGATCCCTTTTAATGTTATAATCCTTCCAAAATTGTTTCATGGTCGGCTTGTCAGGGTGTCAATGCAGGCCAACAGCTGTTTCATGGTGCGCCGCTGGTAATAGGCCTTGAAAGTAGCGATGACTCCTTGGTCCATCGGCTGGATGAGGGCAGTTGTGTTTGGGGGCATAAACATGACCTCAATATTATCTGCCCAGTCATTCATGCTCTCTGGGTGGCTGGGGCGTTGTCACACAGCAAGAGAAATCTGTTAGCAATGTTGTTTTGGGCAGCATATTCTTTTAGGAATTTGGAGAGGTATCCTGTCACGTAACTTTGCATGATAACAGTCGTCATCCACCCTTTTGTTTGCCTTCCATACTACGGGCAAATATTCCTTAATATAGCCAGACAGAGCTCTTGGGTTTTGGGAATGGTAAATAAGGCATGGTTTAAGCTTAAGATCACCAGCGGCATTCCCCCCCACCAATAATGTTAACCTGTCTTTAGATGCCTTGAATCCTGGTGCCGACTTCTCCTCCTTTGCTATAAACGTTCTCGATGACATCTTCTTCCAATACAGGCCTGTCTCGTCAAAGTTTAGAACCTGCTTGGCTGAATAACCTCCTTCCTCGATGCGCTCTTTAAGCAAAGGCTTGAAGGCGTTTGCAGCGGGTTGATCCGAACTCGCTGCCTCCCCACTAACCTTGAGGTTGTGTAGACTCCACGATGTTTGAAACGTTCAAACCACCCTTACTGGCCTTGAAGGACACTGTCTCGCCTATGTTGAATTCTGGTTTCAGGTCCTCCCACAGGCTCAGTGCCTTAGTAGTAACGAGTTGGGTAGAAAGAGGCATGCGGCGTGTGTGTGGTCTTCAATCCATAGCCTCAGCAAACGTTCCAATTTTTCCATAATCGGTTCCTGTTACGAGTTGTTGTGTGTTTGTGCAGGTTTGTGACTTGGTTGGCCTGCTGCTTCACTTGTACTTTTTCTGGAGAACTGTTGATACAGTTGATTGAGATAAACCAAGGGCACGAGCAATAGAGTTTACCCTTCACCACCCTCATGACGAGTCACAATGTTCAACTTAATATCAAGGCCAATGCTCTTTCTCGATTTTTAGCCTTATCTCCCGGTGGAGAACAATCGTTGGGTCGCTTGGAAGCCATCACTAAGTTCACTTGATCACAAATAAGCACAAAAAGAAGTTTAGAGCGAGCGTGATAGAGTTGTTGTTGCACAATCAAAACAGCGGAAAGACTGTGGTGTGTTTACTGCACGGGCCGCGGGTGGATGGAGGCGCTGCGATCGCGATTGCGATCGCGATTGCGATTGGTCAATCCGATCGTTAACCGAATTTTGGCGATCGTTAACCAAAAAATAGGGATTAATTTGGAGGGATCGTATGAGCGAAATATCGTTAAGTAGTCGATCGTTAACCGAGGGACACCTGTATATATATATATATATATATATATATATATATATATATATATATCCTTCCAGAAGTCAATTAATCTATATTACATTGATTCCTATGGAGTAAATGGTTTTGGTTCATGAATATATACAGTGTTCCCTCGCTATTTCACGGTTCGACTTTTGTGGTCTTACTGTTTTATGGGTTTTATACATACTCATAGATATGTTCTGCGGATTTTTCGCTATATCACGGGGTCTGTGGCGTTACTTACAAATACTGTACGTACAGTAATTTGGTAAGTTGGTGTGTAATAACAACGACAATGCACGTTGCTATGTACATAAAGTACTGAACATGTGTTGTTTGTATATATATATAGTGTTCCCCCGCCACTTTGCAGTTCGTGATAAAAATGAAAAATACAGCCATATCATGGAAAAACATGTTTCATGCTGATGCATGACAAAGGTTTCCCAGCATGCCAAACAAAGAGATGAGTTGACTCAAAGGCTTTGTACATACAAGGGCACTCATACAAGGTGCGTGATTGGTTCCTGGTGCGAGATTGACCAATGAGAGTACACGTGGATTTATCCCGTGAGCCAATTGGCTGCGCATCATCACAGCCTCACCCAACATCTTCCCTTGTTGTATCTCACCAGTCTCCCAGTCTCGTCCATGCTGTTAACTGTCTTGCATACTCTATCTTAGTGTTGTGTTCACAGTAACTTTTTTGTTTTTTTTTGTTTAAGTAGTGATTTGTTAAGCCTTTGCAATGCCGCCTAAGTGCTGTGCTTCTGCGAAAGCTTCCTCTAGTGAACCCAAGAGGAAGAGGAAAATGATGACCATCAGTGAAAAAATCAAACTTTTGGATATGATCAAAGAGGGCAGAAGAGGGTGAGTGTTACATATCGTATGAGAGGGGTAGAGAAAAAGAGTAAATGTATAATTACAGTATAAGGTTTTATAATTAAATAGATTTAAGTAAAATACTGTATATGTAAAGTATAGATACTGTTTACATATTTTAAACATTCTGGTACCCACATACACATACACAAAAATTCCTAAGGGAGGGCCAAATTCTACTACGCATTTTTTCACCTTTTTTTGGGGGGTTCTGGTATCCATTAACCACAATGCACAAGGGATCACTGTATATACAGGTAACTCCCACTTAACGAACGTTCACATTCTACTACGCATTTTTTCACCATTTTTTTGGGGGGTTCTGGTATACATTAACCACAATGCACATGGAATCACTATATATACAGGTAACTCCCACTTAACGAACATTCACAGAACGAGATTTCACTACAACGAACATTTTCTTTTACTACCATCTGCTCGTATAACAAACACCAAACTCGCTTTAACAAAATTTTGTCCAGTTAATTTTTTCCAAGTTTGAAAGCCCTACCATATCACACAAGTTGACAGGCTCTTGAATACATTCACACCTCTCGTGGACAAAATGCATACTACTCACTCCCCTTACCCTTCCCCGCTCTTAGTTCAAAAGAAAAATAGGGACCAGTACCAGCTTGTCATCTCACGCTCAACATGCCACCAAAATGCCCTGTAACCAGCCCTGCAATATCACCTAGCATTGCTAAGAAGACCAGGAAGTCTCTTACTTTCGAAGTGAAGCTGGGTATTATTCACAGATACGAGGCGAGAAAACTGATAGCATTGCTCACCACCATCTACTGTCTCTACTATTTTCAAGTCAGCAGACTCTATCAAGACCGTATCTTCCTTGCAAGCTAAAAGAACCACCTGAACTCGTGACTCTGCAATGGATAAAATGGAAAGCCTTGTAGAAATGTGGTACATAAGTCTTGTACTATGCGGTACAATGATGCGCCCTTTGTTTATATTCCACAGGTTGCCAGCTAGCGTATTTCCTGCTCCACTCTCCCTCCCTACATAAATTTAAGATCATCAACATTAGTGTACATAATAATGACTTAGTCTTAAATTAAATTGCTTAAATGTTTAACTTCATAATTTTTACTTTCATTAAACCTTTAACTGTACTATGATGCACTCTCAATTTGTTTACTCAATGGAAGTTCAAGTCAGGGGTCAAACTTGTTATAATTGGTTCACTTAATGAAAATTTGCGCAACGAACATTTTTTTAGGAACCCACTCGTTAAGTGGGGTTTGCCTGTATATATATATATATATATATATATATATATATATATATATATATATATATATATATATATATATATATATATATATATATATATATATATATATATATATATATATATATATATATATATATATATATATATATATATATATTATATATATACAGTGGAGACTCAATACTCAAACTGAATTAGTTCCAAATGAATGTTCGAGTATCAAAAAGTTTGACTATTGATACCTATAAATCACGTAATTTGTTCCAGCCATTGCCAAACCCAAGTTTAGAAAAAAAAAAAGCAGTTTAATTTTGCAATCGTCACTAGCATTGGCGCACAGAAGCAGGGTTGGCCTGTCTTTCATGGGCTTCTGTCCTAGCAAACACTTCTCTTCCTTTGTTATATAGATCATGTTTGTTTTTTTTTTCCAAAACATGCCAATTACATCACAATTAAAGATCTGTTGTGGTCTTAAGCACTCCTTATCCACAAATTTCTTAAATTCAGACACAAATTACTCAGCGGCAACTCTGTCAGCACTTACGGGCTTGCCGTGTGTCACACCAGAATGAATTCCAGTTCTTTTCTTGAAATTCACAAACCACCCTTTACTTCCTTTAAAATCATCATTGGAGTCAGATGTAGTATCAGAAATAAGATCACGATGCAGCAGCCTAGCTTTCACACAAATTATGCCCTCTAACAAAGAATCACCAGCCATCTGCCATTGGTTTATCCAATCCACAATTTTTCCATTTCTTGCACTGATGCAGGTCACTTAAATTGCCTTTTCACACCAATAGCCACATCAGTTCTTTTAATGAGCTCTGTCTTCTTCAGTATTGTGGCTACTGTAGATTTAGCCATACAGTACTCAGCTGCAAGATTGGTTATTCTTCCTCCTTTCTCGTTCTTATCAGTAATCTCCTTTTTCCTTTCGATGGTTCTCACTCCAGAGAAAGCTCAGGACACTGTTATTTTTACAACAGCAAAGGATCAACTGGCTGCGGTGGACCAGTGGGGCGTGTGGGGCGGTGGGGACTGGTGGGGTACGTGGGGTGGCAGGAAGGATGAAAGCACAGGACAATTTTATTCATACGCCAGTGAAGGATCAACTGTCTGCGGTGGTCTGGTGGGGTATGTGGGGTGGCAGAAAGGATGAAAGCACAGGACAATTTTATTCATACGCCAGCGAAGGATTAACTGGCTGCGGTGGACTGATGGGGCGCGTGGGGTGGCAGGAAGGAAGAAAACGTAGGACAATGTTATTTTTACGACAGTGAAGGACCAACTGGCTACAGTGGATTGGTGGGGCGCATGTGGTAGTGAGAAGGATGAAAGCGCAGGACTGTGTTATTCTTATGAAAGCGAAGGATCAACTGGCTGCAGTGGACAGATGGGGCGAGTGGGCCGGTGGGAAGGATGAGGCCTTGTTTGTTTACAGCCATGTGGACGGACGTCCGACTAATAGGTATTTTTTCGAGTATCAAGTCGAACTTTTATGTTTGACTCTTGAAAAGTTTGACTATCTAAATGTTTGAGTATTGAGTCTCCAGTATGTATGTATATATATATATATATATATATATATATATATATATATATATATATATATATATATATATATATATATATATATATATATATATATATATATATATATATATATATATATATATATATATATATATATATATATATATATATATATATATATATATATATATATATATATATATATATATATATATATATGCGTGTTTGATTTACACGTTTTTGTTATAATGTGACTGAAAAAAATATTATGATTAATTCAATTTGTGCGATCAGTTTGCTTATACGCGATTTGGCCCAACCGCATTTTCAAACTGAGCACCAGACACAATTTCAAACTGCACGCCAGAGAGTTCCGCAGCTGGCCGATAGATGGGAGCTCTAGGGCCGGATCCAAAAAGCAGGTTGTTGTCTATGTTGGTACAGACAACCTCCATAGCAACCTCCTGCTCACCTACCAACCTTTGTAAAATAGCATCCACAAAAATTCATTGCTGTTGGCGAGTGGAGGTTGGTAGTCTGCCTAAAAGTGCTCATTGGCTGCCAGGAGCTGGATCCAAGAAGCTTTAGCAACGTCAAACCAACCTCCTTCCATGAAATGACATCCATGAACGCTTGGAGGGACGGTAATGAGGTTGCTGGTAACACCATATCTCCAGGTGGTGTTACTGTCTTATATATGCATTTATGTTCACAAAACAACATTTCTATTAGCTTTTTACAAGCCTTGCCCCCCAAGAAAGGATTGTTTTGTAATGCATCGAGTGAAATCTTACATGGAATACCAAAAAATAAAGCAGAGATGAGATCGCCCTCAGACGAGGCAGAGACTTGTGGCGACTCGGTTGCTTCTTTCTTCTTGTGACCCTTTTAGCTTGCGTGTTGTCTTTCACCACGATATTTATGTTTCCACTCCTCTATTACCTGCTATAATGGATATCATATCTTAGTATTCATATACGCTCATGCCATGAGGATAACCTCAACCCCGTGGCACTGAGTGATAATGAATTACTAATGAAGCGGTATTTCATTAGTAATTCTATTTTTTTGGTATTTCATGTAAGATTTCACTTTATGCATTACAAAACAATCCTTTCTTGGGGGTAAGGTTTGTAAAAAGCTAATAGAAATGTTGTTTTGTGAACATAAATGCATATAAGACAGTAACACCACCTGAAGGTGGTGTTACCAGCAACCTGAGAGCAACTTCACAACCGTCCCTCCAAGCGTTCATGGATGCCATTTCAGGGCAAGAGGTTGCTCTGACATTGTTAAAGAATCTTGGATCCAGCTCCCGCTCTTCTCATGCCTCATGTGCAGTATGCCAGCACTGAGTACAGACAGAATCTCTTCAATCTGCCTATAATTCACCAAGATGGCCCCAAAATGTCCTTAATCTTCTTCTGCATGTAGGGTTATTTTTGATAAGTGGATTTTTCATAAAGTGGTAAACCTCAGAGGAAGATGGTGACTGACTGTGGTGTGAGTGGTGAAGGCAATGACCCAGTGAGTGCTTTGTTTACAAATTCTTTGTTTTGTTGTTTTCTTATTATTTCTTGCTTTTCCCTTTGTTTTAAATACACTTCTATTATTTAGAATGATAAATAATAAAAACATGTTAATTTAGCCAAATAAATAAGAGTATTTTGTACAAATTTTTTTGGACCACATACCGCATCCCCCCTATTATCTATTGTTTCTGCTGAGAATTAGATGTTTGTTTTACGCGAATTTTGATATACACGATGCCTCTTGGAAAGCATCTATCGTGTAAATCGAGTTACTTGTATATATATATTCATGAACCAAAACCATTTTCTCCATAGGAATCAATGTAAAACAGATTAATTCAGTCCTGGAAGGGCTGCATCTGAGAAAGTATTTGGGCCTGCATCCTGGAACATGTATCCTGTATAAAATAAGAACATAAGAAAAGAGAGAATCTGCAAGAGGCTATTACCGTATTTTACGGCTTACAAGACGCACTTTTTTTCCTAAAAAATACCCTGAAAAATACTAGTGCGTCTTCTAAGATGAATGTTGTATTGTAAGGCAGCATGCAACCTTAAGTGAGCTTGGACACTTGACAGATAGCAACCTGGATTTGTATGTTGAGTCATCACATTATGATGTTAGCTTAAGTACCATTTAATTTAGCCTTTTATATTATGTAAACTCAGTACTTAGGTGTTACAAGTATTTACAACACCATAATCCTTCCTGCAGCCTACTCAGCGTGTGGAGAAAACGGGCCACTCCCTCGTTTCATTGCAACACACACATGCATGCAACACGAACGCACACACATCATGCCAGGTGCCTTTATACCTTTATTAATAGAACATCCAAGTGGCTTACTCATTCAAGCAAAAGTCAAAACTCCACTTGTGAATTGTATTCACATTGATAAATTCTATGAAGCACGACTGCAAAATAAAATAAATACAAACTGCAGCACTGACGCATTCGGTTTCAGCAATCGGACAAGTGATTCCGTAATGTAAACAACAGGTCCAAAACATGCTGTCGCCCGCCACTAAAACAAGAGATGGACTGTTTCACTGTGTATATGTATTTACCTATGGTGTTTTTATTTACATAGTTTTAAATTTGTGGTGAATGCTCCAGCAAATTTGTAATGAGTGGTGAAACAATAGTGTCTTGCAGACTCCTTGCTTCTGATGTTTTTGTGTTCAGTGATCGGGTATATGGTGAATGCGCTTTTGTATGAGAATGACTTTTTTTTCTTAGAAATTCCTTTCAAATATTAGGGTGCGTCTTCCAAGATGCAGCGTCTTGCAAGCTGTAAAATACGGTAGGTGGTGACGTAGTGGATAAGGCAGTGAGTGTGGGATCGGGCAGACATCCACATGTAAGTTTGAATTCCACCAAATACCACTTTGAAGTTATATCATTTGTCGAGTGGTTTAAAGTTACCTACGTGTCACCGTGATACCCAGCTTCTAGGTGGTTACGCCAAAGATGCGCTTGGATGGTGATATGGGCCCGTATATGGATACCACTACAAATAAAATTGCCAGCACCACTAATGGGAGGAAGCTGAACAATACTTCCCACATATAATCTTCAAGTATGCCTACAGGCGCTATAAGCCATAGCATAAAAAAAAAGCCCCTGTATGAGAAAACACACCTAATTGCATCTATCATGGTTTTGTGCACCTCACAGCTAGAATGAACAAAGGATTGTCATTGTTATAGCAATGTCATCTTAGTGACAGCAATGTGGCACACATTGATCTCCAAGGTGTTCAGGTTTTGGCTGGAACACTTGAAGGCAAGTTAAATGCACTTCAGCACTTTTTTCGGTAGACAGGAGAGGGAAGGGGCATCAGTGATCCATAGGGATGAAAGAACAGTCAAATCTAGAAAAATAACTAGCTTAGTAAATGCGAAGAATAGTTTAAGTGTGTATTGCATAAACTGTAGGAGTATTATAAATAAGATAGATTTGCTGAGAGGAGCAGCTTGTGTTGAAAATTTTGATATAATTGCATTAACAGAAACCTGGTTAGATATTTCAGGGAAGGTGTATTATCAGGAGGTGAAAATTGATGATTAAACACTTTTTCATAAGGATAGGGAAAACAGAAGAGGTGGAGTGGCCCTGTACATCAAGGACACACTGCAATGTTGCATAAACAGCAGAATTAAGACAGATAGCAAAACAGTCTCTATGGGTAGATATTAAGGACAGGTCTCAATCAGTAGTAATGGGTTCAGTGTAAAGGCCACCAAATGCTTCAGACCAAATAAACTCTTTCCTATGGGAGGAAATAAATAGAGTGGCCAGGTACAGTAAGGTATGAGTAGTAGGGGATTTTAACTATATGAATGTTTATTGTAGCTTGATGTTGGGTAACAGGGAAGCAGAAGAGTTTCTTAAGGTCATATAGGATGATTTTTTAAAGCAAGTCATTTTAGAACCCACACGGGGATATAATATTCTAGATTTAATTCTAACAAACAGGGAGGAGGCGGTTACGCAGGTGGAGGTTGGTGGCCAGTTAGGTAACAGCAATCAAAAAGAAATATCATATACAGGCAAACCCCGCTTAACGAACGGGTTACGTTCCTAAAAAAAAAATGTTCGTTCAGCAACTTTTCGTTAAGCAAACCAGTTATAACAAGTTTAATCCCTGACTTGAACTTCCATTGAGAGTAAACAAAGCAAGAGTGCATCATAGTACAGTAAAAGGTTTAATGAAAGTAAAAATTATGAAGCTAAGCATTTAGACAGTTAAATTTAAGTCATTACAATGTACACTAATGTATGTATGTAAGTAGCTTTATAATGATGATCTTAATTTTATGAAGGGAGGGAGAGTGGAGTGGGAAGGATACAGCTGGCAACCTGTGGAATATAAACAAAGGGTGCATCATTGTATCACATACAAAACTTATGTACCACATTTCCACAAGGCTTTCCATTTTATCCATTGTAGAGTCACGAGTTCAGGTGGTTCTTTTAGCTTGCAAGGAAGATATGGTCTCAGCAGTCTTCTTAATATAATCTGCTGACTTGAAAATAGTAGAGACAGTAGATGGAGTCAAGCCATGGTGGCAAGCAATGTTATTAGTTTTCTCACCTCTATCGTATCTGTCAATAGTATCCAGCTTCACTTAGAGAGTAATAGACTTCCTGGTCTTCTTAGTAACACTAGGCAACATTGTAGGGCATTTTGGTGGCATGTTGAGCAAGGGAAGACGAGCTGCTGCTGACACTGTTATTGTTTTGAACTAGGGGGAGTGAGTGGTGTGCGTTTTGTCCACGAGAGGTGCTGGTGTATTCAAAAGCCTGTCACCTAGTATGATACGGCGGGGCTTTCAAACATGGAAAAAATTACCCGGATAAAATTTTGTTAAAGTGAGTTTGGTGTTCGTTAAATGAGCAGGTGGTAGTAAAAGGAAAAGTTCATTGTTGCACAAATTTTGTTGTGTGAACCTTCATTAACCCCTTCACGCCGGATGTTAAAAAAGCCCGCCTGTATGATATATGGGTGGTAGTGCCGCGCACCCGAGCGCGGGAAACTTGTGCAAGCTTGTCATACTTGTCGTCTTTGTGTATTACACTCAACCCTCGATTTGCCGGACTAAAAGGGGGGAAGGCTTGTCCGGGAATGGCAAATGTCCGGCAATGGAAAATGTCCGGGGGTCTACCCCCTTGCCGGACTTTACCCTATACAGGTTGAACCCCGCTTTAACGGCACGCGATTTACCGGAATCCCGTGTTTAACGGCAAAAATTTCCGGTGGGAACATAGTGTTGTCTTTAACGGCATTTCGGCACCTGCACCAGCTGTACCAGGAAGTTGGAAAATAAATCAGACGTTTTTTGTTCAGAAAAACAAAACTGAGGGAGAAGAAAGAGACTTTGCACCAGATGTGGAAGACAAGAGAAAGAAAAATAAAAGAAAGGCAGGATCAGGAAGAATAGAAGTAACAGGAGGTGCCGAGGCAAAGGCAAAACCTCCGACGACCATCATCATCATCATCATCATCTCACCACGTGGGGCCGTAACACATGCCAATGCCGCCGACACACATCTGTACTGTTTTTTTTATTAGCATTTACCTTACTGTAGATATATTGATGGTAGATATCTGATCCCGTGGTTTTTGGGTGGCATCGTTGTGAAGAAGAGGTGTATCCACGACAAGCACGTAAGCACAACACTCGTGTGACGCGGCAGACTTGTTTACAGTCCAGTACTAGACGTGTATGTCCGCCCGCGCTGCCATCTATAGTGCCCGATTTGCGAACTTTGTCTGGCGCGGTAGTTTGAAATCGACTTGTCCCGGACTTTTTTTTTTTTTTTTTTTTTTTTTCCACAGACTCTTGTCCGGCAAATCCGAAATCCGGCAAATGGAGGTCCGGCAAATCGAGGGTTGAGTGTATGCTGCTATTTTTAGTTACTATATTGTCTTCGAAGAGAGAGAGAGAGAGAGAGAGAGAGAGAGAGAGAGAGAGAGAGAGAGAGAGAGAGAGAGAGAGAGAGAGAGAGACATTTGCTAATATTTTAGACACAAGCGGGACGATGTAGCTTATCTTCGAGAGGAAGAGGGGAGGGGGAGGGAGGAAGGAGAGAGAGAGAGAGAGAGAGAGAGAGAGAGAGAGAGAGAGAGAGAGAGAGAGAGAGAGAGAGAGAGAGAGAGAATTAGAAAATTTGTTGTTTTGTGTGTGTGTGTGTGTGTGTGTGTGTGTGTGTGTGTGTGTGTGTGTGTGTGTGTGTGTGTGTGTGTGTGTGTGTGTTTTCACGAATGTTACAAGGCGGGACGCATGTAACTTATCTTCGAGAGGAGAGGGGAGGGAGGGAAAGGAGGTGGGAGGGGGAGGAAGATGGGAGGAGGAGGAGAGAGAGAGAGAGAGAGAGAGAGAGAGAGAGAGAGAGAGAGAGAGAGAGAGAGAGAGAGAGAGAGAGAGAGAGAGAGAGAGAGAGATGGGAACAGTCTATGCCGTTGGGGAATTTTTAGACACAAGGCGGGACGCATGTAGCTTATCTTTAGTGATTGGTGGAGACAAGGATGGTGGGAGGAGCACTAGGATTTCAAGGACAGCATATGGCATGTATAGTTGGTATCCAACACACTATACGGGACAACTGAACTGAAGAAAGCTCAGAAAAGAAATATGACGCCTACATAGGCGTCACCGTATATGCTACTGGGATTTCATGACGCCTACATAGGCGTCACCGTATTGAAGGAGTTAAGCAGGGGTTGCCTGTACATTGAAATGGCATGAAACTTTTAGAAAAATGAACAAAAGGAAAGTACCTGACTTCAGGAAGGCTAATTTTAAGGGCTTAAGGGAGTATTTACCAGTCACTTGGCAAAGGAAAGGCAGAGATAGTCAGGTAGAAGGAAGAAAGGAGCAGAAAAGGGGGAGGGGAATGTGCGAAGTTGGAATGGGACACAGAGAGTGAGGCGGTGGGGAAGCTAGATTAGAACATGGGAGGAATCCCAGTCAGCTGAGGATTGGTGAGATCTATACTGACTTTCTAAATAAAATACATGAAGGTCAGATAGCTAACATTCCATATAAAACATTAAAATCATGAAGCAATGGCCCTAAGTTGATGACAGACAAGATTACTAATGAAAAACCACGGTATTTCATTAATAATTCACTATCACTCACTGCCACAGAGTCGAGGTTATCCTCATGGCATGAGCGTATATGAATACTAAGATATGATATCCATCATAGCAGGCAATAGAGGAGTGGAAACAAATATCATGGGGAAAAGACAACACGCAGGCTAAAAGGGTCACAATAAGAAGAAGAAGCGGCCGAGTCGCTACGAGTCTCTTGCTTCGTCTGTGGCTCATCTCATCTCTGCTTTATATTTTGTTATTCCATTAAGATTTCACTTTATGCATCACAAAACAATCCTTTCTTGGGGGCAAGGTTTGTAAAAAGCTAATAGAAATGTTGTTTTGTGAACATCAATGTGAGAATGTGAGAGAATTTGTATGTAGCTCCTCTAACTTCCAATGACTCATATGACATCATAAAAGTAGTGGTACAACGGTGGCCTAATATGCTGCCAAACATATACATAATTTTTTTTTTTAACCCATGTGGTATGTTGGAGACCAGCCCAGAACGCATCCTCCCCTATTTTTATTAATTCCTATGGAAAAATTACGTTCGCTTAACAAATTTTCGCTCTACGAACAGCTTTGACACCCCCTATCCTGTTCATTAAGTGGAGTATTACTGTATATATAAGAGGCTAAAGGCAAGAGATGAGGCTTTAAGGCCACTATACCATGAATTAGTAAGAACAGTTAAGAGGTTAACGAGGAAAGGTAAAAGTGAATATGAGTTGAGGGTAGACAGACAAGCAAAGACGGACCCTAAGGGATTTTTTCAGCTATACGAGACGAAAAGTAGAGAAGGAATAGGTCCCTTACGGATAACAAATGGGGAGATGGCTAGTTCTGCGGAAGAGATTAGTAGAATTTTGAATGAGTATTTTCTGTCTTCGCCCAGGGGAACACACAAGAAATCCTGGATAGCAAACATATATTTAGGGCAGAAGATAGTGAAAAGCTGACAAATATTCATATAACTAAGGTGATGGTAGAACAGGAGATAGGTAAACTTAAGAAATTCAAGTCACCAGGACCTAATGAAGTATATCCAAGAGTTCTAAAGGAATGCAGGGAAGTCGTCAGTGAGCCTCTAGTGGTACTTTTTAGGATGTCACTGGAGTCTGGTGAGGTACCTACAATGTGGAGAGAAGCTAATGTGGTTCCCATATTTAACCCGGAAACTCCGACAGGCCTTAAATACGGCTACACAGCACACTTCCGACAGTCCTTAAATGGGGCAGCTACTTTGAGCGCTAATAAAAACCGCGCTAGCATTGGTAGCGCTGCTATATTTGGTCATGACGTAGGCCTATGGTAGTACTGTCAGCTCCCAGGAAGCACACCGCTCTAGCCAGCTAGTCTCCCGCAAATTTCTTTGAGGTGCGTGAGCGTCGTGTCGCGGTGATAATTATTTACGTATTTACGTATTTACTTATTTAAGGAACTATTATTTACAACTATGGCTCCTGGTGCTAAGAGGAAGCTAAAGTTTAGTGATAAAAGTGATAGACAAGGCGGGACAAGACGCAAAGTGCACAGGTTGGAGGTAGATCCCGACCCCGCTATTGTGACGACATCGTCACCCACGCCTGATAAAAACATACGTAACTATAATCAGCCAATATGAGTGAAAACACGAAAAACATGTGAAAACACATAAAAACATGAGCAGTGCCTTACATTATGTAAGAATACACATAAAAGCACCTCCCTCGAGTTGCCACTACCACAATCTTCTCCAATTATCGGTTATTATTCTGAGACAACCATAGTGAGTAGAGCAATAAAAACTTGTAGGATGATACATTGTCATGTCTACTAACAGCAAATTTTTTTCCAGAGTAATTTAAAAGAGTTGATTTTTTTATGATAATTGCGGTAATGGGAGGGTGCGAATTTTGCGGCCATCGGTCTTAGCGGGTTAAGAATGGAGACGAAACCCTAATGTCTAATTACAGGCCTGTCAGCTTAATTTCAGTTGTGGATAAATTAATGGAATCAATAAGTGAAAAACATTAGGGAACACCTAGACAAACATGGCTTGATAAATCAAACATAACATGGATTTACTAAGGGGAAGTCGTGTCGTACAAACTTGTTGAGCTTTTATAGCAAGGTTCAAGAGGTGGCAGATAATGGTGATAGTTATGACATTCTATACTTAGATTTCTGTAAAGCCTTTGACAAGTTACCTCACCAGAGGCTCTTAAAGAAGTTTAAAGCCCACGGTATAGAGGGTACAATATTAGGCTGGATTAAAGTGTGGTTTGACGACAGGCAACAAAGGGTAGTAATTAATGGTTCGAATTCCGAGTTGGGAGAAGTAGTTAGTTGGGTGTCACAGGGCTCAGTTTTAAGGCCATTATTACTTCTAATATATATCAACGACTTGGATAGTGGAATTAATAGTGATATCAGTAAATTTGCAGACAACAAAAAGATATGTAGATTAATTAGGTCCAATTCAGATGTCAAGGCTTTGCAAGCAGACTTGGATAGGATGAAAGAATGGACAGATAGATGGTAAATGCAGTTCAATATTAACAAGTGCAGGGTACTGAGCATGTAGAGATAATCCAAGCAATAGGTACACGGTAGATAACATGGCACTAGGAAGTTCCAAATATGAGAAAGATTTAGGAGTCATAGTTAGCTCCGATCTCGGGACAAGAAAACAATGTACTGAGGCCAGAAATAAGGCGAATAGAGTATTAGGATTAATTTTTAGAAGTGTTAAAGGCAGGAGTCCTGAAATAATACTAAAACTATACTTGGCGCTGGTCAGGCCACATCTTGACTATGCGGTACAATTCTGGTCCCCACATTTCAGGAAGGACATAGCTCTGCTGGAGTCAGTGGAAAGGAGGATGACTAAAAAGATACAGGGAATGAGGGATATTCCCTATGAAGAGAGACTGAAAAAACTTAATCTGCATTCCTTAGAGAGACCTAGGTTAAGAGGAGACCTGATAGAAGTATTTAAGAAGTATAAGGGTTTTAACAAAGGGGACATGAATGTAGTTCTTAGGATCAGTAGCCTCCCTTTTAGGGAGGCGGTGGCGCAGTGGATAAGGTGGTGAGCGCGGGATTGGGCAGATATCCACGCATAGGTTCGAATCCCACCACGTACAGCCTTACAACACTGCCATTTGTCGAGTGGTTTAAAGTTACCTACATGTCACCATGATACACAGGTTCTAGGTGGTTACACCCAAGATGAGCTTGGGTAGTGATATGGGCCCTAATATGGGTACCACTATAAATAAAATTGCCTGCGCCACTAATGGGCAGAAGCTGAACAGCGCTTCCTACATACTCTTCAAGTTAGCCTACAGGCGCTATAGGCCTTAACATGAAAAAAAAAAAAGTGTTTAATCCTTACCTGCATGCTTTACAACCTTCGCTTCAACTATAGGAGTAGTCTTGCAACAGGAACGTTTAATATTCTCCTTATTCATCTTCTTGTCCTAGAATGTGAAAAGTCAATAAAGATATAAAACTGGTAAAAATAATTATATTTTTAATACATATCTATTCTATTTCACATTGCAAAGTATATGGTTAGACACTACAACTCAGGTGTGTTCTGCATTTGTTTCCTTTCACTTCATGTACAATAAATCAGTTTGCCCTGCCTAAAGCATGTTCGCTCATTCCTATCCCTTTTACACCATTTTCAGCATGAATCACAACCTTTCACTTCTACACACCAGGATGACTTTAACATTGAGTCACTAGTAAGTACAGCTTGCTAGTCTTAGGTAGAGATGTACTGATGTATCGGTATCAGCAGTATCAGCTTATTTTCTGTCGATACTACCAATACTTTAAAAAAATTTTATTACATTGTATATCTCACTCTGCAAGTTGTTTTGTTAAGCAGAATTTGGATGTTTTATTGAGATAAAAATAAATTGATGATGATGCCAAATTGTTTAGTATAACACAACATATTGAGTTCATGGTGCATACTAATAGACCATATTTTTTGCTAATAAGTCATCACTGCTACTCTACATGTTCGTGACAGGTCAGTAGTGGACTCGGTGCCCTGCTACATTATTCTTCCACCCACCTCAGCCCAGTGAGAGAGAGAGAGAGAGAGAGAGAGAGAGAGAGAGAGAGAGAGAGAGAGAGAGAGAGAGAGAGAGAGAGAGAGAGAGAGAGAGAGAGAGAGAGAGAGAGAGAGAGAGAGAGAGAGAGAGAGAGAGAGAGAGAGAGAGAGAGAGAGAGAGAGAGAGAGAGAGAGAGAGAGAGAGAGAGAGAGAGAGAGAGAGTGGGAGTGGGAGGACATGATCTTGCTCACTCGCATACTAAAGACTTGTGTATTTATCTGTGCTTATGTGTATCTTTTGTATTTCTTTGTGTGTATTTACCTAGTTGTATTGTACAGGATTTGAGCGGGGCTCATAGTGTTCTGTCTCCATGTCTCCCTTTATCCAATTTTTCCTTAAAGATATACACATTATGTGCTGTAACAACTTCATTATTCAATGCATACTACTTCTCCACTGTTCTATGTAGAAGACTGTATTTCCCAATATCCTTCACACACTGCCTCATCCTGATCTTCTTTACAAGTTCTCTTGTCCTTCTATCTTCTGTCACCAGCACCAGGTCTTCCTTGTCTATCTTTTCAATGTCATTGACTATCTTGTACATTGTTATTAGGTCTCCTTGTTTTCTTCTATCTTGTAAGGTTGGTAGTCCCATTTCCTTCATATGTTAGTTCCATCACGTGACATTTCTTGGCATTGAACTCCAATTTCCACTTCTTACTCCATTCATAGATTTTGTTTATATCTTCCTTTAACAACAAACAGTCCTCCTGGGTTTTGATTACTTTTAGCAGCTTTGCATCATCAGCAAATAAATTAATATACACTTAAACCTCGGCTATCGCGCCCAATTGGGGCCGAAATAGCCGCGCTTTACATCAGCTCATTGTATTTACTAGAGATATCGGAATCGGCGGTATCGGCCCATTTTTTGGGTATCGGTATCGGCTTATTTTATGCCAATACTTACGATACCTAAAAGGATTTACTACTTAGTGATATATTCGATATAAGATATTGATTACTGAGTAATTTACCTTTGCAAATGGCTTCAAAAAGCTTCTAGAATTGCTCCTATTTCACAAACGTTCTCAGAAGGACTTACAGCATCCCCCAAAACAAAGCCTCCCATCTGATAACGATCGCCGTCCACCAACTCATCCTGGTGTCCAGTGCAGTAATCACTATAAGTAGTAGTATCGGTATCGGTGGTATCGGTATCGATAGTAGTATCGGTATCTGCCCAATTAGGTGATATCGGTATCGGAATCGGCCAAAATTCTGGTATCGGTTTTGACCAATGAGCGCTCAGATACCTCATGACGTCATGGCTGGGCGCGCGATAGCAGGCATCTGAGGTCACGATAATGAAATTTTAGCAGCTTTTCATGGGTGCGTGATAGCAATAAAACGCGATAGCTGAAGTCGCGATAGCCGAGGGTTGACTGTAACTGTTTACCCCATTGTGAATGTCATTTACATAAATCTGGAACATAAATGGGGGCTAACACTGACCCTTGCGGCAGTCCACTTGTCACTTTAATCCAATATGAGTATCTATCTCTGATCACAGTTCTCATCTCCGTCCTTTAAATAAACCCTTGTCCATTCTAACAAAGTTCCTCGCAATCCTCCCATGTTCTCTAATTTCCCAAGTAGTCTTCCATGAGGGACTTTATCAAAAGCCTTTTTATGTCCAGGTATACTGTGTCCACCCATCCATCTCTGTTTTTCCAGTCTTTCTATTACTCTTGAGTAGAAACTTAATAAGTTGGACACACATGACCGTCCTGTCCTGAACCCAAATTGTCTGTTCGATATATTTTGTCCTTCCAGTTGTTTAATCTTTCTTAAAGATTCTTTCTTCCTCTCTCCTTACTCTAATACATTAATTTCTCACATTCTTATACTGCTATCTGTTATTGTCATTTTTGTCTTATGAGTTTCTTCCAAGCTTTATCTTTTGCCTTCCTGTTCCTGTTTCCATGCATTTCATAATTCCTCCAGCTTGTTTTCACCCATTCCATTTTCTACTCTGTCTTTGATCCCATCCTGTATTTTTTTCTGTAGGCTCCTTAAAGAGTCTTCATTGTCGTGACATTGCAGCCTTTATTGTATAATTTTGTTTCTTTATCTCTTGTATCTCCTTCTTCATTTCCTGATTTACTTCTCTTACTTTCTCACATTCCTCTAATCTCAATTTTAGTTGTATTTTCTGTTATCAGTCTGTCTTGCCTGTCCATCAAATTTGACATCACCTCCTTCACGTATCTTTCACGTATCTTATCTCTCTTTCTACATTTATCAGCCTCGTCATATTGCATCTCTAAATCCAGAAAAGCCTTTATCCATATTATCATCAGTTAATCTTTTCAGTCCAACAGGTGTTTCAATAAATCGCTGATTTTCATAACATGGCGTTTGTTTTAATATTGTACGTCTGGGTGCGCTACCCAGCTCTCTCTCTCACTCTCCATTTTTCTATATCTAATGTATCCAGACCTTATCTATTATAGAGACAGGATAACCCTATGGCCCTCTACCCCATTGTACATACGTCTAGGTCAGGCTCCAATGCCTGCTGAAGCACTTTCCCGGGGAGCTGCTTAGTAATGTCTTGTCGGTGTGGCAGCGGGACAGTGTGTGAGTGTGTGTGTGTCAGTGACAGAAAGAACAAGATAATATTGGCATTTATGGTTATGTTGCTGTCATGGTGTTGCCAGTAGCCTTGTTAATATTGGCTTATTGAGGTCATTATTTCTTGATGATCAGTAGAATGATGTGCACTGATGAGTTATGTTCCAGTGATGTATATAAATGTAAAGTTATTGAACATATTTAGGCTTGGTGAGTTTTGATCATTTGTTATGTGACTGTTATGTGCAGCTCTCTACTTCCCTCATGATTTGTCAGCATATGTCACAATCCAAAATATATCCTGCACTGAAGCAATCCATGTTTCGTTCATCTATAACCCACTCCACACACCCACAAAATTCTGTGTAAGAAAATTTTTTTGATGAAAAAGCTCAGACAATAACTCAGATGAATATGCCAGTAAACAAAAATACCATAAAACACTAATAGAGAAATGAAGAGCAAATCAGTTCCCAACAAAAAATCTGAATGACCAAAATAGAATTACTAGACATAGAAGCTCACCTTTCATAAGATGTGAGATAACTTACCAGGATAACTGATTTTCCAGGCTTGTAATTTGTTACTGGGAGAACCTGGTCATCTTTTCCATTAAAACATATCTGTAAGAACAATAGTGTGTATAAAAAAATTCAGAACAGTGTGATACCATATACACTAACCCAAGATGATTTAAACCAACTGGGGGAAGGCCTGTCTGAGTTATCTGAATATCCGATTTATCCAAGAGAATTCTTTTTTTCACAAATTGCACAACTGCTACCACTAACAGTTAATATGATCTATGTAATGTATCACATAAATAGGTACTACATATATAGCACACATACATGCACACATGCAGTGTACACACACTTGGGAGTGACAATGAAAGAAAACAATCAACCGGTAAGCCATATTGATAGAATTTTCAGAGAGACATAATTTGCTAAGAAATATTGGATTAGCATTTCACTACATGGACAAAGAAATAATGAAGAAATTGATAAGTACTAAAATAAGACCTAGATTTGAATATGCAGGAAATGTGTGGACTCCCCATAAAAAGAAGCACATAAGGAAATTAGAGAGACTACAAAAAAATGGCTATAAAAATTGTTCCAGAATTTAAAGGGATGAC
This sequence comes from Portunus trituberculatus, assembly GCF_017591435.1. Taxonomy (NCBI): domain Eukaryota; kingdom Metazoa; phylum Arthropoda; class Malacostraca; order Decapoda; family Portunidae; genus Portunus; species Portunus trituberculatus. The sequence goes on from NC_059299.1 coordinate 11,050,683, forward strand.
ATGAGGAGAGACTAAAAGTAATGGATCTACCAACCCTGGAACAGAGAAGAGAGAGAGGGGATCTGATACAAGTTTATAAATTGATTAACAGAATGGATCAAGTGGATAATGAGAAACTAATCCTGAGAGAAGAATGACATTAGAAGCACAAGATCGCATAGTAAGAAACTGAGGAAGGGAAGATGTCTGAGAGATGTTAAAAAATTTAGTTTCCCGCAAAGATGTGTTGAGACTTGGAACAGTTAGAGTGAAGAAGTGGTGTCAGCAAAGAGTGTACATAGTTTTAAAGAAAAATTGGATAAGTGTAGATATAGACGGGGCCACACGAGCATAAAGCCCAGGCCCTGTAAAACTACAACACACACACACACACACACACACACACACACACACACACACACACACACACACACACACACACACACACACACACACACACACACACACACACACACACACACACACACACACACACACACACACACACACGCACCGTCGCTGTCGCTGAGAGAGGACAGCTCGTCTCCGGTTGCGGACGGGAAGAAGGAAAATACCTATGGTGTTACAGGGCCCGGGTAACTCTAAGTTAGTGTCCTGTTAATGTCCTACTGTCGCTTAGTGTTGAAAGTGAGGGATATGGAGAGTGATCCCTGAAAGGAGAGTGTGGGCGGTGATTGTTTTGGCCGTAATCAGCTAGACAAGCCAGAAACTTAGAAGGTTTCATAACTACGCCAAAAGGACTGGAGAAACTAGATATGGATGCAAGAATCCAGGCACTGGAAAGTAAGTTCCTAAACATTTTGTCCATAGAAGAAAAACTGGATAGAGTTCTAGCCGAGAATGATCTGTTCAAAAAAGAGATCTATTTGTTAATGTTAGTGAATAAAGAGCTATTGAAAGAAAAAGTAGAGATGGAGAAAGAAAACCAACAACTAAGGAAACAATGTGAAGAGATGAAGGCTAAACTCATGGAAATGGAGATAAAAATATCCGAAGGGGACTTGAGGAAGGAGGAATGCCTTAATCTAATTGATACCAGGATGAAAGAAGTGAACCATGAACATCAGGAGGTACAAAGGTCGTTTAGGGAGATAGTGAAAAAGCAGGAAGAGGAAAATAAAGGAAATACGCAGAGGGAAATGGTAAAGGCACTAAAGGAAAATGAGTATGTGGTGAGAGATATTGCTGAAAAGAAAAAAATGTGTATCATAATAGGATTGAGGGAAGAAACTAACAGGAACTGGCAGGACAATAGGGATAAGGAAAATGACAGGATTAAATCTTTACTGAACAAGATCTCTGTCGAAGAAGAGGACCTATATGCTGAGGTAGAAGAAATTGTGAGATTGGGAGCTTTTGAGGAAGGCAAGAATAGACCATTAAAATTGAAATTAAAGTCTCAGGTGGCAGCAGAGGCCTTGTTGAGGAGGGTTTGGAAACTTAAGGACTCTGAGGAAACCAAAACAATTTACATAAGAAGAAATATGTCACAAGATGAGCGAATGAAAATGAAGGAGTTTGTAACTGAAGTGAAGGAGAGGAATGACAAAAGAACGGAGGAGGAAAAGACCAAGTTTTTTTGGAGGATGAGAAATGGGAGGCTAAAGAAGGGGTGGATAAAACAGACAGAATAGGCATTACATGGAAGAACGAGACTAGGAATGGAATAAAAGTGACTTACACGAACATAGATGGATTTCTGTCTAAGAGGCTAGAATGTATGGATTATCTAAGAAATAACGAACCAGACATAAAGTGTGTAGTGGAAACAAAGCTAAGGCCGAAATAAAGCTAGACTGGTTTGTTGTAAAACACTACAAAGTATGGAGAAATGATAGAAAAATAAAGGAGGTGGTGGTATAATGGTTCTTACTAAGGAAGATCTGATAGTGAAGGAGGTGAACTATAGTAAGAGAAATGAGGAAGTGATAAGTATGCTTATAACAGATGGCAAGAGGGACATTAATATTATAACAGTATACATACCACCCAGAACCAGTGCTTGGGAATATGAACAGTACCAAATGGTGATGAGAAATACTCTAGACAGAATGAAGCAAGAACTCATCAGAAAGGATAGAGTGATGATAGTTGGAGACTTTAATTGCAAAGAAATAGTGTGGGAAGACTACAAGTGGTGAACGGTGGTGAGTGGGCAGAAGAATTGTTAAAGGTAGCAACAAATAACTTGATGACACAGTGGGTGAGATCACCAACAAGGTGCAGGGGACAAGATGTTGCAGCAAGGTTGGATTTGGTATTTACCAGGGGAATCTCTCTAAAAGAGGAAATTGAACATGAATGTCCCTTGGGAAAAGCGATCATGATGTCCTAAGCTTTGAGCTGGATACGGAATTAAGCACGAATAAGATTGTGGAACGCAGGAGGAAAAATTAAATTATACTAGGGCAAATTATAACCATATAAGGGAGTTCTTTAATGAAATTGACTGGTCCGTGGTATACCAGGAAAGGGATATGCAATTGAAATACGATAAATTTATGGATTTGTATAACTCTGCTGTGAAAAAGTTTGTGCCATATCACAGAAAGAGGACTTTAAATAATAAACAGTGGTTTAATAGAAATTGTGAAGAAGCAAAAAGAACAAAGAAAAGGCATGGAAGAAACTTAAGAAAACAGTGATGTATTATCAAGAGAAGTCTACAAAACAGCAAGGAATAGATATGTTGAAGTAAGGAGAACAGCACAGAAGGAATATGAACAGAGGGTGGTGGAAAACTGTGATAGTGACCCAAAATGTTTTACAAATTCATAAATGGAAAACTAAATAAAGGGAGGCAATAGAAAAGGTAAAAATGGGAAGAAGTATATGAAGATGCTGGAGATATAGCTGAAATTTTGAACGACAACTTTTGCAAAGTGTTTACAAAGGAGGAGCATTTTATGGGAGGAAGGCCTACGGAAATAAAGCAAATGCAGGACATCATGGTTACTAAGGAAGATGTAAGGAAAATTATAAGCAATCTGGATATTAATAAATCAATGGGGCCTGATGGCATATCTGGGAGGTTGCTAAATGAATGTAAGGATCAATTGTTGAACCCCGTATTTGATATTGTGGAAACCTCCATACGAACAGGATTAGTCCCGAAAGAGTGGAAAAGAGCTGACATTGTGCCTATATATAAGAATGGTAGTAGAATGGAACCGCTAAATTATAGACCAGTATCGTTGACTAGTATATTGTGCAAGGTATGTGAAGAAGTAATTAAAGCTAAGTGGAGTGAGTATCTAGAAAGTGAAAACATTCTGAGTGAAAGGCAGTTTGGTTTCAGAAAAGGAAGATCGTGTATCCAATTTATTATGTTTTTATTCAAGAGTGACTGACATACTACAACATAGAGAGGGATGGGTGGATGCTATCTACCTGGACTTGAGAAAGGCCTTTGATAAAGTACCACACAATAGACTGATGTGGAAACTAAAGAAGATTGGAGGAGTAAATGATAAACTAGCAAAATGGATGGAAAATTACTTAATGGGAAGAGAAATGAGAACAGTGGTGAGAGGAAGGAAGTCCGAGTGGAAGAAGGTAACCAGTGGAGTTCCACAAGGGTCAGTGCTGGGTCCCATCATGTTTTTGATTTATGTTAATGATATGCCAGTAGGAATTGACAGTTACATGAACATGTTTGCAGACGATACTAAAATTATGAGGAGAGTAAAGAATGTGGAAGATTGTAACAAGTTACAGGAAGATCTTGATAAAATATATGAGTGGAGTAAGGAGTGGCAGATGGAATTTAATATAGACAAGACCCATGTTATGAAAATGGGAAGAAGTAGATACAGACCAAACAGGGATTACAGGCTGGGTGATGAGAAAATTAAAGAGACCAATGAGGAGAAAGACTTAGGAGTAACCGTGCAAAACACCTTGTCACCGGAGAAACACATTAACAAGATTTTTTGGAAAACATACAACATGCTTCAAAATATTGGCCTTGCATTCCACTACCTAGATGAAGGAATGATGAAGAAGATATTATGTACCTTAATAAGACCCCAGTTAGAATATGCAGCATGTGTCTGGTCACTGCATATGAAGAAAAATGTGAAGAAGGTGGAAAGGGTACAGAGGCTGGCAACAAGGATGGTACCAGGACTCAGGAGTTAGACTATGAGGAAAGACTGAGGAAGCTGGGGCTGACCACATTAGAAGAGAGAAGAACAAGAGGAGACATGATAACTATGTATGAATTGGTGAACAAGATTGACATACTGGACAGAGAGTTGATAAAGGTGACCACAAGTAATCATCTCCGAGGACATGGAAAAAAGCTAATAAAGGACATCTGTCTAAATGACGTGAGAAAATACAGTTTCCCGCATCGTAGCATTGATAAGTGGAATAAACTGAGCAGTGATGTCGTTGACGTGGTGTGTGTCAATCAGATGAGAGATATGGCAGGAATGGACAAGGAGACAGGTCACAGAGAGCTTAGCTCGGGCCCTGTAATACACAAATAGGTAAATACACACACACACACACACACACACACACACACACACACACACACACACACACACACACACACACACACACACACTCACACACACACACACACACACACACAATGAAAAAAACAATCAACCAGTAAGCCATATTGATAGAATTTTTAGAGAGACTTAATTTGCTAAGGAATATTGGAGTAGCATTTCACTACATGGACAAAGAAATGATGAAGAAATTGATAAGTACTATAATAAGACCCAGATTGGAATATGCAGTAGTGTGGACCCCTCATAAAAAGACACATAAGGAAGTTGGAGACTACAAAAAATGGCTACAAGAATGGTTCCAGAATTTGAAGGGATGACATATGAGGAGAGACTAAAGGCTATGGATCTACCAACCCTGTAACAAAGAAGGGAGAGAGGAGATCTGATACAAGTTTACAAATTGATCAACGGAATGGACCAAATGGATAATGAGAAACTGATCCCGAGAGAAGAATATGACATTCGAAGCACAAGATCACATAGTAAAAAGCTGAGAAAGGTAAGATGTCTGAGAGATGTTAAAAAATATAGTTTCCCACAAAGATGTATTGAGACGTGGAACAGTTTGAATGAAGTAATGTCTGCATACTTTTAAAGTAAGATTGGATAAGTGTAGATATGGAGACGGGGCCACACGAGCATAAAGCCCAGGCCCCGTACAACTACAACTAGGTAAATACAACCAGGTAAATGCACACACACACACACACACACACACACAACTAGGTAAATACACACACAAGGGAAATTGCAGAAAAGAAAGAGTATAATCATATTTGGAGTGAAAGAAAAAAATGCAAAATATAGACCAAGAAGGGAATAGAGGAAATAATATCAGTCAAAGACCTGCTAAAAATCTAAACGATGAAGATAGGTAGAACCTAGAGAAGGAAGTAGAGGAAATACACAGAGTGGGACCTTATCAAGATGGAACAACGAGGCCAATTAAAATATACTACTAAAATCACAAGCAGCAACAGAAGAGATATTATATAGAACAACAAAACTCAGAGAAACAGAAGGCTACAAGGAAATACATATAAGGAAAAATATAAATGAGAAGGAAAGGAAGAGATACAACAAATTGGCAGCAGCAGTAAATGAAAAAAAAAATAATGAAATGTATTTTTTTGGAGAATTCTAGGAGACAGAATAAGGAAATGGTATATAAAAGAGAAGGAGGAGGAAACAGTGGAGCAAGTTTAATAATGATAAGGGCAAGAAACTAAAAATGATGTACAGTCAACCCTCGGCTATCATGACTTCAGCTATCGCGTTGCTATCACGCACCCATGAAAAGCTGCTAAAATTTCATTATCACGACCTCAGATGTCTGCTATGTGAGAGATGACAATGGGATATCTGAGCACTCATTGGCCAAAACTGCCTTCGCGCGAAGATGAAAAACAGTCTCTGAGTGCGCATCCTCCCCACTAGACAGTGATAGACAGATTCTACCATTTTTTCTGCTCACAATGACCACCAACTCTAGTCCTCCTACCATCAGAAAGAAACCAATGAGACAAGACAGAATAGCTGTGAAATGTTGTTTATGAATGCGCCCAGCCATTTTGGTCATGACGTCATGGGATATCTAAGCTAATGTGATTTTTTTATGTTATAACCTTGACATGTTTTAATTGGTACCAATGGATTATACAGTAATTAAAAAAAAAGGGTAAAAATGAGGGATATTAGGAGTAAAATTTGTGGTTGCGGCACCGATAACAATTTTCACCATTAATTGTTCAATTCGGCTATGGCTATTTCAGCTATGGCGCGGCTATTTCAGCCCCAATTGGGCGCGATAGCCAAGGGTTAGGTGTATACAAACATAGACGGGGTTCTATCAAAGGAAATTAGAATGAAAATATTACATAAAGAAAAAAAAACCAGATATTGTATGCCTGGCTGAAACAAAACTAAACGAAGCAATCAAAAGAGACATAGATAATAGATATAACGTATGGAGGAAAGACAGAGGGGGTAAAGGAGGAGAAGGAGACATGATAATGTTAAGGAAAGAGATGGTGGTAAACCAAGTGGAATGTGGGGAAGGAAAAGCAGAAGTACTGTATGTTAAGATGCATATTAATAAAAAAGAGTTAACAATCATTAGAGCATATGTGCCATCAATAACAAATTCATGGACCAATCAAGAATATAAAGACATGATAGATGATACAATAAAGAGTCTAATGAAAATCATTAAAGAAAGGAGAAAAATTATATTAGTAGGAGACTTTAACTGTAAAGAAGTGTACTGGGAAAATTATGAAAGAGGTATGGGGGAAGAAGCCAGGGGAGAAAGATTCCTGAACCTAATGATAGATAATATGATGGACCAAAGAGTGAAGGAAAACACAAGATTCAGAGGAAACGACGACCTGGTGAAATTGGACCTGGTTTTTACAAGGAGTATACAAATTAACAATGATATAAGATATAAGTGCCCATTGGGAAAGAGTGATCATGTAATATTAGAAACGGATATTAAAGAGGGAAAAGATGATAGAGATGAATCATACAAAGGAGATAGATTAAATTTAAGAAAGGCTGATATTAAAAATCTCAAGAACTATTTCAAATACCTTAACTGGGAGATGGAAAACTCAGAGGGAGGTGCAAGATAAATATAACTTATTTTTGGAAATATACAAAACAGGAGTCAGGGAATATGTCCTGAAATATAGACCCAAAGAAGAAGGAAAGAAAGATTGGTTAAACGCAAGGTGTGCTAGGGCAAAGAAGAAAAGAGATGGAGCATGGAAAAGGTGGAGGAGAGATAGAAATCCAGTAAAAAAGGAAAACTTCAAGGCAGCGAGAAATGAATATGTTAAAGTAAGGAAGGAAGAGGAGAGGAACTATGAAAAGGACACTGTCGAAAAATATAAGGAGCAACCAAAATTGTTCTACAGATTCATTAAGGGGAAAATAAGGTAGAAAGAAACAATAGAAAGGTTAAAAGAAGAATGGAATGGTGGAAGACCCAAAAAGTATGGCAGAATTGTTAAATAGTAAATTTAAGGAGGTCTTTACTAAGGAATCAAAATTTGAAAGGCCACAGGGTAATAGAGATTAAAGTAACCAAGCTTGAAATAAAAGTTAATGAAGAAATTGGATGAAGAGAAGGAATGGGACCGAATGAAGTCTCAGGCAGAATAGTGAAAGAATGTACTGAAGAACTAGCAAGTCCTATATACAACATAAAATGCTCAATAGAAAACAGAACAGTACCAGTAGAATGGAAAAGAGCTGAGGTGGTTCCCATATATGAGTGGAACGAAGGAAGAACCTTTAAATTACAGACTGGTATCACTAACTAATGTAATATGTAAAATGTGTGAAAGAGTAATAAAGAAACAATGGATCAAGTTCCTTGAAGACAACAAATTATTATCAAATAGCCAATTTGGTTTTAGAAAAGGTCGGTCGTGTGTAACAAATTTACTGAGTTTCTACTCTAGAATAGTTGAAGGAGTACAAGAGAGAGAGAGAGAGGGATGGGTTGACTGTATTTCTTTGGATTAAAAAAAAGGCATTTAATAAAGTGCCACATGCAAGATTACTGTGGAAGTTAGAGAGGGGTGGCCTAAAGGGAAGCACATTAAGATGGATGGAAAATTATTTGGGGGGAGAGAAATAAGAATGGTAGTTAAAGATATGAAGCCCAACTGGAGAGCAGTAGAGAGCAGAGTGTCAGGGGTCAGTGTTGGTGCCAATACTTTTTCTCATATATATAAATGACAAGCCAGAGAGAGTGAACAGAAATCTGTTTGTGGACGATGTGAAACTGTGCAAAGTTATAAAGCAAAAAGAAGATTGTGAAATACTGCAGGAAGACCTAAGTAAGACCTGGAAATGGAGTAAAAAGTGGCAGATGGAGTTCAATGTAGACAAAAGCCATGTCATGAAAATGGGAAAGAGAGAAAGATGACCAGTGAAAATCTATAAGATGGGAGATGGAGTAGAACTGAAGAAAGTAAAAAAGAAAAAGGACTTGGGAGTGACAATGGAAGAAAACAATCAACCAATAAGCCATATAGATAGAATTTTCAGAGAGACAATTTGCTAAGGAATATTCGAATAGCGTTTCACTACATGGACAAAGAAATTATGAAGAAATTGATAAGTACTATAATAAGACCCAGATTAGAATATGCAGTTGTGCGGACACCCCATTAAAAAGAAACACATAAGGATGTTGGAGACTACAAAAAATGGCTACAAGAATGGTTCCAGAACTTGAAGGGATGACATATAAGGAGAGACTAAAGGCTATGGATCTACCAACACTGGAACAGAGAAGGAAGAGAGGGGATCTGATACAAGTTTATAAACTGATGAATGGAATGGATCATGTGGATAATGAGAAACTGATCCTGAGTGAGGAATATGACATTCAAAGCATAAGATCACATAGTGAAAAATTGAGGAAGAGGATATGTCTGAGATATGTTAAAAAATATAGTTTCCCGCAAAGATGTGTTGAGGCGTAGAACAGTTTGAGTGAAGAAGTGGTGTCAGCAATGAGTGTGCATAGTTTTAAAGAAAAGTTGGATAAGTGTTGATATGGAGACAGGGCCACACAAGTGTAAAGCCCAGGCCCTGTAAAACTACAATTAGGTAAACATAGACACAGACAGACACACACACACACACACACACACACACACACACACACACACACACACACACACACACACACACACACACACACACTATATGGACAAGGAAATGATGAAGAAATTGATAAGTACTAAAATAAGACCTAGATTGGAATATGCAGGAGTTGTATGGACTATAAAAAGAAACACATAAGAAAATTAGAGAGACTACAAAAATGGCTACAAGAATGGTTCCAGAATTTAAAGGGATGGCATATGAGGAGAGACTAAAGGCAATGGATCTACCAACCTTGGAGCAGAGAAGAGAGAGAGGGGATCTGATACAAGTTTATAAATTGATTAACGGAATGGATGAAGTGGATAATGAGAAACTGATCCTGAGAGAAGAATATGACTTTAGAAGCACAAGATCGCATAGTAAGAAACTAAGGAAGGGACGATGTCTGAGAGATGTTAAAAAATTTAGTTTCCCGCAAAGATGTGTTGAGACTTGGAACAGTTTGAGTAAGGAAGTGGTATCAGCAATGAATGTACATAGTTTTAAAGAAAAATTGGATAAGTGTAGATATGGAGACGGGACCACACGAGCATAAAGCCCAGGCCCTGTAAAACTACAACTAGGTAAATACAACTAGGTAAATACACACACACACACAAAATACAAGAGACAAAATTGGTTGACAAAATACAAGAGAAAGAGGGATGGATGGACTGTGTATATTTGGATTTAAAGAAAGCTTTTGACAAGGTACCTCACATGAGACTGTTATGGAAATTAAAGATTTATGGAGGACTGAAAGGAAAAGTGTTAAAGTGGATGGAAAACTACTTGAGATGGAGGGAGATGAGAACGGTAATAAGGGATGCAAAGTCGGACTGGTTGGTGGTGGAGAGTGGAGTCCCACAAGGCTCAGTGCTGGCACCAATACTTTTCCTTGTATATATTAATGACATGCCAGAGGGAGTAAACAGTTATATTAATTTGTTTGTGGATGATGCGAAGTTGTGTAGGTGTGTGAAGAGTGAAGAAGATTGTGAAATTTTACAGGCAGATCTGGATAAGATTTGGGAGTGGAGCAAGAGGTGGCAAATGGAATTTAATCTGAGCAAAAGTCATGTGATGGAGATGGGGAAGAGTGGAAGACGGCCAAGAGGGTCATATAAGATGGGTGAAGAAGTATTGTTGAAAAAGATGGAAAAGGAAAAGGATTTGGGAGTGATAATACAAGACCATGGGCAGTTTGAGGCTCATATTGATAAGATGTTTGGAGAAACGTATAATTTGATAAAAAAATATTGGATTAGCCTTCCATTATATGGATAAAGATATGATGAAGAAATTAATCAGTACGGTAATTAGACCAAGATTGGAATATGCTGGAGTGGTTTGGTTCCCTTATAAAAAGAAGCATATAAGGAAGTTGGAGAGATTGCAGAGAATGGCAACAAAAATGGTTCCGGAATTGGCAGAAATGACCTATGAGGAGAAATTAAAAGAAATGAATTTGCTTACCTTGGAACAAAGAAGAGAAAGAGGAGATTTAATACAGGTTTATAAACTGTTGAACGGACTGGATGAAGTGGATAATGAGCAAATGATGTTGAGAGAGGAAAACTTAAATAGAACTACAAGATTGCATAGTAAAAAGATAGCCAAAGGAATATGCTTGAAAGATGTGAAGAAATATAGTTTCCCACAAAGATGTGTGGAGGTGTGGAATGGTTTGAGTGAGGAGGTGGTGTCAGCAAGGAGTGTGCATAGTTTTAAAGGAAAGTTGGATGTGTGTAGATATGGAGACGGGGCCACACGAGTATGATACCCAGGCCCTGTAAAATTACAACTAGGTGAATACACACACACACACACACACACACACACACACACACACACACACATATCACATATCACAGAAAGGGGACTTTAAATAATAAACAGTAGTTTAATAGAAATTGTAAAGAAGCAAAAAAAAAACAAAGAAAAGGCATGGAAGAAACTTAAGAAAAACAGTGATGTATTATCAAGAGAAGTTTACAAAACAGCAAGGAATGTTGAAGTAAGGAGAACAGCACAGAAGGAATATGAACAGAGAAGTATATGAGGATGCTGGAGATATAGCTGAAATTTTGAATAACTTTTGCAAAGTGTTTACAAAGGAGGAGCATTTTATGGGAGGAAGGCCTACAGAAATAAACCAAATGCAGGACATCATGGTTACTAAGGAAGATGTAAGGAAAATTATAAGCAATCTGGATATTAATAAATCAATGGGGCCTGATGGCATATCTGGGAGGTTGCTATATGAATGTAAGGATCAATTGTTGAACCCCGTATTTGATATTGTGGAAACCTCCATACGAACAGGATTAGTCCCGAAAGAGTGGAAAAGAGCTGACATTGTGCCTATATATAAGAATGGTAGTAGAATGGAACTGCTAAATTATAGACCATAGTCATTGACTAGTATATTGTGCAAGTTATGTAAAGAAGTAATTAAAGCTAAGTGGAGTGAGTATCTAGAAAGTGAAAACATTCTGATTGAAAGGCAGTTTGGTTTCAAAAAAGGAAGATCGTGCGTATCCAATTTATTATGTTTTTATTCAAGAGTGACTGACATATTACAACATAGAGAGGGATGGGTGGATGCTATCTACCTGGACTTGAGAAAGGCCTTTGGTAAAGTACCACACAATACACTGATGTGGAAACTAAAGAAGATTGGAGGAATAAATGATAAACTAGCAAAATGGATGGAAAATTACTTAATGGGAAGAGAAATGAGAACAGTGGTGAGAGGAAGGAAGTCCAAGTGGAAGAAGGTAACCAGTGGAGTTCCACAAGGGTCAGTGCTGGGTCCCATCATGTTTTTGATTTATGTTAATGATATGCCAGTAGGAATTGACAGTTACATGAACATGTTTTGGACGATACTAAAATTATGAGGAGAGTAAAGAATGTGGAAGATTGTAACAAGTTACAGGAAGATCTTGATAAAATAAATGAGTGGAGTAAGGAGTGGCAGATGGAATTTAATATAGACAAGACCCATGTTATGAAAATGGGAAGAAGTAGATACAGACCAAACAGGGATTACAGGCTGGGTGATGAGAAAATTAAAGAGACCAATGAGGAGAAAGACTTAGGAGTAACCGTGCAAAACACCTTGTCTCCGGAGAAACACATTAACAAGATTTTTTGGAAAACATACAACATGCTTCAAAATATTGGCCTTGCATTCCACTACCTAGATGAAGGAATGATGAAGATATTATGTACCTTAATAAGACCCCAGTTAGAATATGCAGCATGTGTCTAAGGAGACTACAAGGATGGTTCCTGAATTTGAAGGGATGACATATGAGGATAGACTAAAGGCTTTGGATCTACCAACCCTGGAACAGTGAAGAGAGAGAGGGGATCTGATACAAGTTTATAGATTAATTAATGAAATAGATCAAGTGGATAATGAGAAACTAATCCTGAAAGAAGAATATGACATTAGAAGCACAAGATTGCATTGTAAGAAACTGAGGAAGGGAAGATGTCTGAGAGATGTTAAAAAATATAGTCTCCCACAAAGATGTGTTGAGACATGGAACAGTTTGAGTGAGGAAGTGGTGTCAACAATGAGTGTGCATAGTTTTAAAGAGAAATTGGATAAGTGTAGATATGGATACGGGGCCACACGAGTATAAAGGCCTGTAAAACTACAACTAGGTAAGTACAACTAGGTAAATACACACACACTGTCAACACTGTGCCAAAAAGACATGCTGAGCAACTTGCAGGGAAAGCTTCAACAGGGAGTTGGAGCCTGACCTAGACATATGTACAGGGGGATAGGGGGCCATAGGGCTCTCCTGTTTCTATGATAAGTGTTTGGATCGTATAGACAGAAAAAATGGATAGAGAGATGGAAGTGAGTGGTGTGGCCAGACATATGACAACAAAACAAATGCCATCTTGTGAAAACCAGCGACTTATTGAAACATCTGTTAGACTGAGAAGATTGGCTGTGGATACTTTGGACAAGGAATTTTCTGGATTTAGGAATGAAAGAGGCAATATGAGGAGGTTGATCAACGTGGAGAGATAAGGTACATGAAGGAAGTGATGTTGAGTTTAACGGACAAGCGGGACAGACTGATAACATAAAACACAGAACTGAGATTGAGGTTAGTTGAATGTGAGAAGGTTAGTGCAATTAGTCAAGGATTAAAGGAGATACAGGAGATACAGAAACAAAATTATTTACTAAAAGCTACATGTCACAACTATGAAGACTCCATAAGGAGCCTACAGCAAAATGTACAAGATGGGAATGAGGATAGAGTAGAAATTGCAAGCAAAACAAGCTGCAGGAATTACAAAATGCATGGAAGTAAGAACAGGAAGAGGAAAAGGTAAAATTTTCAGAGGTAGTAAAGAGAGAAACTCAGGAAAAAAACAAGACCCTGTAATACAAATAATTAAGGAGAAAGATCCAGTGTGTGAGATACAGTGGAAAAAAGGAAACGTTTCATGATTTTTGGGATGAAGGAAAAAAAAAAAAAAAAAAAAAAAAAAAAAGTTCACGAGAGAGCATTAAAAGAGAGAATTGGCAAAAACTATTATCAAACAGGTCCACAACAGCACACAGGAGTTGGACTAGGATGTGGAGGAAGTGATTAGGTTGGGAAGATTCAGTGAAGAGGATAGGAGACCAGTGAAAGTGAGAAAGAGATCCCAAGTGGACAGCTGCATTCAGGTCTTTGTCATCTCCTCCCCCCTAATGCACCTCGCCTGGTCCGGGCCACGTGTCACCACAATGTAGTTATGCCCATCAGTACCCCTGTGAGGGAGATACACCGTGCCAGCTTTTCCTCCCTTCCTAAACTACCTTGCCTTGGTAGTTACTATACGCTCTGCCGGCTTCGTTATTCAATTATTCCTGGCTTAACATCATATATTTTGAGGGCAAGAGATCGTGGCCTTCCGTTTTCTCTCACAGCCCCATGCACAGACCATTATCACCACAGTGTCATACCCACCATGGTGCAAGCCATAAACTACTAGGTTAATGTACAGTACTTGTCTTAAGTCTCCCCCATCCCCATATGTATATTTTCAGTATGTATGTACTGCAATTTCTAACAAACCAAATACAGTAAAGTCCCGGTTTACGTCGGTCTCGAGTTATGTCAAACTCGTAGTTACGTCAGTCCACTATAAGGCAATTTAAGATTAAAAAAATTGAAAATTTATAAATCGTTAAGTGCGGGATTTATTGTTATTGTTGGTGGTTGCCCGCCACACCACCCGCCTCACGCTTGAATACAATAACACCCTGCCTCACTTCCACCACACCGTCGCCCCTGGCAAGAGTGTTATCCTACTTCTGCGTTTACTGACTCAAGTTCTTAGTATCTTGCTCAATGGCACCAAAGAGAAAACTTCTTAGTGACAGCAGTGATGCTAAGAAAAGGAAAACCATTATGCTACAAGAAAAAAGAGGACATAATTAAAAGACATGAGAAGGAGGCAGCAGCTGTGTGTGAGGGAGGAAGAAGAAAATGGGAAGCCTGTTACCATGACAACAGGGAGGTTGACGACCTTGAGGGCTCGCACACTCATCACAACAATAACAACTCCGAGCCTTCGCCTGGGCCACACGACACTCGCAGCTGACTTGCACCGTCTGCGCCTATCTGCTGATCCCTATTGCCCTTTCCTATTGCATTTCCTGCCCCGCTGCCCACGCTTCTACTCCCACCACACTGCACTACGCTCCCAGCTGTCCGCCCTGGGCATCACAACATTCGACCTGCCCACCCTTCTGGCGGCCTCAGGCGTCCACCCCTCTCTGCAACCTGCAGTCCTTCGCGTTCGTGGCCCTAATCAACAACAAAAACAAGCTTGTGTTTCATATTCCTACATACTTGTAAATAATATAATATAACCTTTAACTTACCTGAATGACCATAAACAATGATTGGTTGAAAACTCCATAATATGCTTTGAAATGTACGAAAACTCGAGTTATGTACAAAATCGACTTATGTCATGTTTCAGGAACGTAACTCTGACATAAACCGAGACCTTACTGTATTATTACTATTATTATCATTATTATTATTATTTTCCTGTCACTTTTTGTCACTGCTGCCCTAATGGGACACACCACACTCTTACTGCCTCTCGATCCACAACTCTAAAACAGTTTGAATGTTTTTAGGCACTGGATGATGTTAGATGGTGGGTACCAGGACTCTCGCCTATGAAAGAGGAGGTAATCACATCCATAGCACCACACTGGAGCACACATTGTCTAGTATGTACTGACACACACTCGTTGAAACTGTTCACTAATGCATAGAAAACCCACCACGGTGAGTCTCATTCTAACAACGCTAAAAGTTAACTGAAGCTAGGAGCCAGGGGACAACAGGCTGACTGCAGCAGCTCAAGAACACCAAGATCATACATCCTTCCCTTGTCAGATCAAGGCTGTGTGTGATACGGTGATACCAGTGACCAAAGAAAAGGAAGAGTTACAGTTAGTGAGGGACACAGTAGATAAAAAGAGATGTATGAGCATGGCTATATATATAGATTACAAAAGAGAAAAAAGTGAAGTTTGGGAGGAAAAAGCCTGAGGAGAATGAAATGATTAATAAAATTATCTCAACGGTTCAGGAAGAACAGGGACTAGACAAAGAAATTACTGATATATATAGACTTGTAAAATAAAGTGAGGGAATTTAAAGGCCATTTAATGTTTAAATGAGATCCCAAAAAGGTGTTGAAGAAATGTTAGCAAGAACTGGAAAACCAGCTGGAAATATAGAATATAACATTTAAATAAAGAGTAATATGAACCGGTAAGAAAAGAAAAAAAAGAGAACTGAAAAATGAAGCCAAGAAAAAAGAAAAAAGAAAAAAGAAAAAAAGAAAGAAAAAAAGAGAGAAGAACAGAGAATGAGAAGAAATTTTACTGGAGAGTGCTAGACATGAGGCTGAGGAAATGGTATGTTCAGGAAGAGGAGGAAAGACAGTTGCATATACATATCAGGACTGCTGGAAGTGAGAGACTATACATTGGAAAAAAGACCAGATGAGATATATATAACAAAGACAAAGCTAAGTGAGGACACTAAATTAAATTTTAAAGAAAAGGGATATAATGTTTGAAGGAGAGACAGAAGGGAAAAAGCAGGAGGAGTATTGGTAATGACTCAACATGATATACATGTGGAAGAAGTACAAAATGGTGATGGACTGGCAGAGATTTTTAGTATAACAATTAAGACCAGTGGGAGGGAAAAGAGAATCACAGTAACATATGCATATGTGCCACCAAAGACTAATACATGGAGGCTGGATAAGCACAAAAAATGCAAGTGTTAAAATGCTAGGACAGTATGTTGAGAAAGGACAGTTAAGGTCTCCAGTAGGAGCCTTAACTACAAAAATGTAAATTGGGAAGAAATTGAGGTAAATGGTTATGCTGGACTATGGGGGAAAAAGCACTACAACTGGCAATGGTAAATACAGTGGTACCTCACGATAACGGACACATCAGGACTGAGGGGTTGTCCGTTACTACAAATTGTCTGTTACTGTGAGCAGTTTATCTGCAAGACCCTTAAACACACTCCCTTTTCCCTTTACCAGTAATTTATTTTCATTTAATAACACGAAGAGATATTTTGAATATTCAAAGCATCTTATTCTATGTTCAACACTGAAATAAAAAAGTTCAATATTATCCAAGAAGTGTATAGTAGTAATGGAAGAAATACTGGGAGAGAGAGAGAGAGAGAGAGAGAGAGAGAGAGAGAGAGAGAGAGAGAGAGAGAGAGAGAGAGAGAGAGAGAGAGAGAGAGAGAGAGAGAGAGAGAGAGAGAGAGAGAGAGAGAGAGAGAGGAGGGGAGGAGTTAGAGAATTGGAGAAGTGGCTGTACTGTTACTTTCTGCCACCACGCTGAAGATACAATTTGCTCCTTATATCATCTAGAACAGGGGTTCTCAACCTTTTTAATGTTATGTACCCCTCAAAGTCTTTCAGTATTGATCACATACCCCTTACCCACAATGCAGCATCAGGAAGGGTAACAATAAATGCATGGTTTATTGACTTAGTTTACTAAGTTTAAATTGTGTTATATATGTGGAGCAGACACAATTTTTAATTAATATTAGTATGTTTCTATGAGGTAGTGTCGATAGGAACTGGTACCTCACAGGGAGACACTATATGTGACTAACATGCAATGCATTTACCAAAAAGGAACTATATCAAGACAATTTTCGATCATTATGGCAGTGAACTAGTGTAACTAGTAACAGTGATAAATAAGTCACTGTGTGTGTGAATAACATTTAAAATAATAAATCAGAACAAATATTATAGGTTTGCAAGGTTGTGTGGCAACTGTAATCCAAGAGAGCTTTCTCTCAAGTGATATAACTCCAAGAGTTTCCTTGTTAACATTGTTAACATGTCCTAGTTCTAGTGAAGGACACATCCAGCCTAGCACATGTAGGCCACATTGTATACTACAAACAAATTTGCTGCTATTCAGAACTGAAGCATTTTGAGAAACCTGCCACGTACCCCCCAAATTCCTCTCACGTACCCCAGGTTGAGAACCCCTGATCTAGAAGAAAACCTAGCCCACTTCATACTAATCCAAAGTCTGGTTAATGAAGATAAAAAAAAAACAATTGATAGGGGTGTTTGTTTTTGTTTGTTGTCTGCACTTTCTTCAACCCCAGCTCTCTCTCTCTCTCTCTCTCTCTCTCAGTGTGGCAGTGTCATTATCCTCACTTGGCCAACAACATTCAAACAAAAATGCATAACTAGCAATTCACACTGGCAGACCATGGGTCCAACCAGCCTAGTGTGGCAGTGTCATTATCCTCACTTGGCCAACAACATTCAAACAAAAATGCATAACTAGCAATTCACACTGGCAGACCATGGGTCCAACCAGCCTGGGACCCAAATTCAACATGAGTGTGACTGCAGTGACCCCCCCAGGCAAGCAGTCGCTACTCTTCACCTTATTACAAGTTTTGTAAATCAGAGATGGACAAAATGAGTTATAGTGGCATCTAGCATGCAGGAGTAGATAAACACAGGTCTTTTTTTACTTACCATGTCATATGTGTATTTATCAATGCAGCCATGCAAGAACTACAGATTCATAGAAAAAAAAATGCCATTATAGTCCAAAAGAAATTTGGTTAGTATCTGACCTGTCTATTATTGAGTTAAATCCGTTACTGTGAAGTCTGTTATTGTGAGGTACCACTGTATAATGGATCAATGGCTGAAGGGTTATACAAGGTATAAAGGAAAAGAACCATCCATGTTTAACCTGGTATTAAAAAAAAAAGAGCCTTGTCCAGCCATTAAATATCACAATCCAATTGGGAAAAGTGACCATGTGGTTTTGTAAGTTGAATTAGAGGATTGAGAAATATTGATATGGAAAAAAAAAGGTCACAAATAAGGAAGATTAAATCACATAAGACAAAATTTGAAGTATTAAGGAAATACTTTGGTAGTATTAACTGGAAAGAAATCATACAGAGCAAAACAGTGCTAGAGAAGTATGAAATATTCTAAGAAAAGTACAAAGGAGTGAAGAGGTATGGTCCCATATACAGAGTAAAGGAGAGCAAATGCATGTGATATAATGCTTGATGTGCAAAAGTCAAGAAGAGTAAGGATGAGGCATGGAAGAAATTAAAGCAATGAAATGAAGACAATAGGAGGCAATATAAAGACACATAATGAATATGTTAGAATAATAAGGGAAGAAGAGAGAAAGTTTAAAAAGGATGTAGTAAAGAGATGTGAACAGGAAATCAAGCTTTTTACAAGTTTATAAATGGAAAGATGATGAATGGTAAGAATATTGGAAATTTAATTAATTGAAATAAGATATATTAAACAACAGAAGAAGTGGGTGAACTTTTAAAAGAGAACTTTAGATCAGTATTTAATGTAGGAGGAGAATTCATAGAAGCAAACAACAAAGTGATGCAGGAAGGGTTAACCTACTAAGTATTACATCAATTTACATTTAGGGTACTACCAGAGGTGTAGTGCTGTGTGCATGGTTCTTGGAATGGTACCAGCATATGGTACTCTTCAAAACAAGGCTCCATGCAGAAAGTGTCTACTTGCTATGATTATAAAGACAGCTCTGGCAGCAGAAGAGTAACCTAAATTCCCGCACCTTCTCGGGAAACATGCCTGACACTCCCAAGAAACTATTTACTGCCCATAGAAAGCAAATAGTTAGCATAAAAACTGAATATTTGTAAAACATCATGTGACGTGAGAAACTTCAGAGCATATACGATGCCAGAATGTCACTTGATGCAAGAAATACTTAGCAGTTTAACAAAAAAAAAAAAAAGAAAAGAAAAGAAAAGAACGACAAATATGTGTTTCCTTGCCAATTAAAATAGGATATTTTAATGTAAAAATCCATTTTTTATCTACATAGTTACTCATAATCATTAATAATTGCTTAACCCCCTACTCTACTGCAAACTTACACCAATTCTAACAGCTGAAGAAAAAGAAATGAAAGAAATACTTGTGGTTCCCTTTCTCGTT
Organism: Portunus trituberculatus; assembly: GCF_017591435.1. Classification (NCBI taxonomy): domain Eukaryota; kingdom Metazoa; phylum Arthropoda; class Malacostraca; order Decapoda; family Portunidae; genus Portunus; species Portunus trituberculatus. The sequence continues at coordinate 11,070,449 of NC_059299.1, forward strand.
TTCTTTGAGAAGATACCCAGCCCGCTTTCTACTCCCAGGTACCACCCAGCAGCCCAATTCCCTCATTCCCCCCTAGCCTAAAAGGTCATAGAGGGGAAGGAAGGAGGGAAACTCAATTATAATTAATAAATATGGTAAGTATGTAGATAAAAATGGGTTTTACATTAAAAATCCTATTTGTTATTACACATACTACTACCCATAATTATAAATTATTGCTCAAGAACTGAATCCCAAGTATAGGAGGGATGATGACCTCACCCCTCAGAACAACTTTCACTCCCCAAGACTTACAAGGTGGAAACCATATCCTGAGGTGGGTGCAACACTTGTATCCAATGACAGAGACAAAACTAGAGGAGTGAGAGGAGCATCACAACTCTTGCCACAATAACAGTCCAATGACCCTAAACCCCACACAGGTCAATACATAGAACTGTATGTATAAGGAACCCAGAGACAAGGTACAGATGAGTAATATCCCTTAAATAAAAAGATGCATAAATGGACATACTCTTCCAAGTTCCTGCCCGAAGAATGACAGGAATACTCCGAATCGTCTTGAACAAGGCACTTGTTGCCATTGCTCTAACTTCATGTGCCGCCTCAGAAGTATTCTCATGTGCACACTGGATAACATGACATATCCAGTGAGAAATAGTATGAAGGTACACCACACGCCATGGCTCAGTAACCGTCACAAAAAGACAGGAGCATCTAGGACGACATTCTCTGGTCCTACAAAGGTACTGTTGACCCTCGCTAACTCAGACTAAAAGGGGGAAAGGCTGATCCAATAAACAGGAATGTCCGACCTATATGAATTCCACCCCCTGCCCCGCACTAAAAAAAAAAAAAAAAAAAAAAAAAAAAACAGGCAGGCAGTTCAACTCTGACTTTTGGGATGATTGTCTCTCCAATACCTTCAGACCCTTAATTACCACATAGTGTAGTTTAATTCTTGATAACTGAATACCCATTTTTAAATGTCGTCTGCAGTTGAGTCATAGAATGACTCATGCCCTAAAAAAAATATGTATCACTTAATGCAAAAAATTTATATGAATATTTGTCTCGTGATAAATTTCAACCTTTGGTGTGTCTCTCTCTCACTCAGTGATTCATAATGTTGCCAGGCGTCAAGAGGGATCATGTGTCATTTAGCTCTCAATTATTTTCAGAAATAATTACATCCTTACAGGCATAAATCTGATGATAATCAGAATCATATACTTAAAAAAGAGAAGATAACAAGAAACAAATGTTTAATTGCAGACAGCTTGACCTCTAACCCTCACCTTCCCTCAGTCACCTGTGTTATCTCCTTTCCTAGACCCTCTCTCTCTCTCTCTCTCTTTCTCTGTATCTAGTTGTATTTACCTAGTTGTACCTAGTTGTAGTTTTACAGGGCCTGGGCTTTATGCTCGTGTGGCCCAGTCACAATATCTACACTTATCCAATTTTACTTCGTCAAATCACCCTCTGCCACGTGGAGCATTTCCCATGAGATGTCGCTGTCGCTCAGTAGCTGTCAGTTGCTGGATCGTTCTCGGGCTGTTCGGACGTTGTTTCTTCGCCGTCTTCCACGAGTGTTTTCGGCGTCAGCAATTCCCACACAGGTACATGGCCTTATACTCAGGTGGATCTATGGTATGGGTTGGGCCTACCATAGGGCATTGGTATGGGTTGGGCCTGCCAATTTGCCAAGTGGGATAGTGGGCTTACACAGGCTTTTGGCTTGTTTTGGTGCAGGTCGGACGACATGTCGGAGCCGGAGCACCGCGCAGCCCAGCCACCTGAGGTTCCCTGCTTTTCCGCTGGTAGGCGGAGTACCACCAGATCTCCCAGGGCTAGAGAGAGGACGTCTTCCCGTGCTCCCAGTGGGAGCTCCAGTGGTTCCCCTGTGGGCGGCAGGAGGGCCTCGGTCGCCGCTACAGTAACAACTACCTACGTCGGCGCAAGGATCATGCTCGACCCCAGGTTTCCCACACACGGGCCGAATTGCAAGAGCCTCCCTGGCAAGTGGTTGTAGATGAATTGGCTCGCTTAAATGGGGTTGTTGCAAAATTGTCGGCTAACCGGGATCCTCCGCCACCTCAACAAGTGAACTTCCAGGCGAGCACTTCGGGCCTGCAGCAGCCAGTTTCGCCCGAGGAGTTTTCGGGCTTTAGGGACTCCAGCAGTGAGGACGGGGAAGTTAGGGACCTTCTTCCGGGCAGCAGTGTTTTGCTGCAGGCTGCTAAGGATTTCGGGCCCTGTGACAAGGTTTCTGAGGACATTGACCCACAAGTGGCGGCCATGGTAAATTGTTGGTTTGAGAAGGGGCTGCAAGAGGAAGACCACAAGGCGATTGTGGAGGACCCGGTCACCAGGCGTCCTAACAATTGCACTGCGCTTGTTCCTGTTGAGTGCAACCAGCAGATTCTGGGCGCTTTGAAAACGGAAGCACGGAGGACAGACTCGACTCAAAGACGTAAGTTCAGACATTGTTTCAGCTGGTTCTATTCTTACCAAGTCCCTAGTAGTGCTTGACAAGTTGGTGCAGGAGCTTGGGAACTCCGTGATTGCTCAGGAAGTAGGTAAGCTCAATGGTGTTTTGGCGCTGCTTGGACATGCCAATCATAATAACAACCTGGCGAGGCGGTTCGTGATGAAACGTGAACTTAACCAGAAATATGTGCACTTATGTTCTGACAAAGTTCCCATGACAAAGTTTTTGTTTGGGGACGATGTGTCACAATCAGCTAAACAGATTGAGGACATGGAGAAGCTGCGCACCAAGATCACTCCCAAAAGAGTACTTTTGCATGGAAGTCTTCCAGTGGCAGGCCCAGGAGCTTCTGGGGTAGGTCCTCTTTTCGGAGCCATGCCACTCGGTTCCAGCCCTACGCCACGCAGCAGTGGGGTTACCGTGGGGCCAGCGGCAGTTCTTGGCACGCCAGGACACGGAGCCAAAACGCCAAAGGTCGGGGTCACCAGAGGCCCTGACCGTGAGTGAGGTTAGTACCCCTTTTGTAGCAGGCAGGTTACATTACTTTGTACATGAGTGGAAGGCTGTTACAAGTGACCCAGTTATCTTGGACATGGTGCAGCATTGTCACCTAGATATTAATGTTGATGATGTTAGACACTTATTTTCTCGGGAATTAACATATAAATTCAGGTTAGAAGAACAAGCTCTGGTTGATGAGGAGATCAGGAAACTTTTGGACCTTCATGTTATTGTTCCTACACAGAGGATGGCAGAACAAATTATTTCCCCCATTTTTTTGAGACCGAAAAAAGATGGTGGGTATAGGATGGTGTTAAACTTAAAGGAGCTTAACAAACATATTCCATACAAGCACTTTAAGATGGATAACTTTGAACAAGCCATAAGATTGATTAATGCAGGGGACTACCTAGCTTCAGTAGACCTTAGACATGCATATTACACTGTAAAGATTGCAGAGGAACAACAAAAAATTTTGTGTTTTCAGTGGAGGAACAATATTTACCAATTTACTTGTCTGCCTAACGGTATTTCTGAAGGGCCTAGAATTTTCACAAAATTAATGAAACCAGTTTTTGCTGCTTTGAGAGGAATGGGCTACTCTATCACCAGTTTCATTGATGACACACTGATTTGTAATAAGTCTAAAGCTGGATGTATTGCTTGTGTAACTGATACTATTGACTTGTTGCACAGATTGGGATTTTGTATTAATGTACCAAAGTCAGTGTTGCAGCCCACTCAGTCAATTGAATATTTGGGGAACATCATTGACACTAATTCTATGACTGTTTCTTTACCGGAACGACGGATTCTGAAACTCACTCAAGCTTGTCAGAAACTTAAGAACAAAAGTCATGACAAGATTAGAGAAGTGGCTAGGGTTACAGGTCTTTTGGTTGCTGCCTTTCCAGCAGTGGAATTGGGAAAATTGCACTACAGACAATTAGAGGCAGCTAAAATTGCAGCTTTACAGTGTGCTCAAGGTAATTTTGACAGTTGCATGAAAATTACAGAGGGTATGCGGACAGACCTTCAATGGTGGCTCGAAAACACATCAACACAGGTTAGGAGAATTTTTCGTCCTGGTACTGATATTGACATTTACACTGATGCTTCCAACACAGGTTGGGGGGGACACGTGAATGCTCAGTCTATTTCTGGTACTTGGTCTCTAGCTGAAAGATTATTGCACATTAATGTTTTGGAGCTCAAAGCTATTTTGTTGGTGTTGCAAGGTTTTACACCACTTCTTTCAGGGAAACACATTAAAGTTTATTGTGATAACACCACTGCAATGACCTATGTGAATGAAATGGGTGGTACTAAATCTCTCACTTGCAATGACATTGCTATCCAGATCTGGGATTGGTGCCTCACTTCCAATGCTTGGATCACTTGTTCACATATTCCGGGCAAGGAAAACACTTTGGCAGACATGGCCTCGCGCTTGGTGAACGACAGGCATGAATGGAAGCTTGATCCACGTATTTTCCAACAATTGTGTAAAGTGTTTGGTACACCAACTATTGATTTGTTTGCCTCTAGGATAAATAACCAGGTACCTTCATATTGCTCATGGAGACCAGACCCAGGGGCAATGCATGTGGATGAATTCTCTTTAAATTGGGCAAGATTCAAACTTTCTTACATTTTTCCTCCATTTTCGCTAATTGCTAGATGCCTGCAGAAGTTGAAAGCCGAAGGAGCCAGAGTGTGGATGGTTGTTCCCCTGTGGCAGTCCCAACCATGGATGGGCACGTTGCTCGGGATGCTCATCGATTACCCGCCTCATATCGCAGAAAACTGCGGTGCTTGTACACCCATCATCAGGGGAAGATCACCCGATCATGCGCAAAACACATCTGATGGCGTGCCTTCTGTCAGGGAGCACTTACGAGCACGCGGAGTTTCTGAGGACGGTGCAAACATCATCTTGGCTTCTTGGAAACCAGGCACCGAGAAACAATACCGCCCGCACCTTAAGCGCTGGGCACAATTTTGTGTTAGAGGGAACGTTAGTGCCTGTAATCCCACTGTCGCGGACATTGTAAATTTTTTGTCTGAAACTTTTAACAGGAATGTGGGTTATGAAACACTCAATACGGCCAGAAGTGCTCTCTCCTCTTTGGGCATTGTGGTGGATGGCTGTAGAGCGGGTAACCACCCTTTGGTCATCAGGTTCATGAGGGTGTATTTAATTTGCGTCCACCCATACCTAGATACACTGCAACATGGGACGTTCAACCAGTCCTGCGGAATTGAAATCCATGTACCCTTGCATACTCTAACCCTTAGGGATTTAACTTTAAAACTGGTTATGCTGATGGCTCTAACCCAGGCTGCACGTGTACAAACTTTACATCTGTTAGTTACCACTGGCATTAGCATAGGAGAGGACTTTATTTCAGTTCGGTTACGGGTCACATTAAGCAGTGTAGGCCCTCCTTTAATATTCGTTCAATTAAATTTCAAGCTTATTCCAGGGACACTAGTTTATGTGTTTGCGATACCTTACAGCATTACCTCGCAAGAACGGCGGAGATCAGACGGGACCTTTCCCGAGAGGATGCTGGACTTCTCCTCAGCTACGTCAGACCACACAAGTCGGTCACTAAGGACACCATTGCCCGTTGGGTTAAGGCGATGCTTAAAAGATCAGGTGTTGACACTACTACATTTACTGCTGGTAGTGTTAGGTCAGCGGCAGTGTCAAAGGCAAAGGCTATGTCAGTGCCTATTACTACTATTATGGCCAAAGCCGGCTGGACTCGGGCCAGTACTTTTGCTAAGTTTTATGACAAGCAAATTGTCCCACAACTAGATTCATTTCAGGAGGCTGTACTTGTGTAAATTATTGTAATATTGTTCCATTTCTTTGGGTTATTAATGGTTTGGAGATATGAGCATAGCGTGAGATTCACTGCCATTATGCACAGGTTTGCATAGGGGACTGAAAACTAGAAGCTTTGGTTTTTTCTACATTATGTGATATGTTGGTTTAAGTTTCTACTGTTCTGACATTTATGTAATATGTGAATCTTCAACTTTTGCTCAATGAAGTTTCAGGTTGTGAAATTGTGTTTTTTTGGACCCTTTTGTCCACTTTTTCTTGGGGACATTTATTATGGCACGACACCCACATGGCTTCAAAGCCTCATGGGAAATGCTCCACATGGCAGAGGGTGATTTGAAGTAAAATTAAGAAGTATACGAGACTTACCTCTGGTTAGTTGAAGTATGCTTAGAATTTTATGAGTCAAATCACCCCCCCGTCGTGGAGATTTCACATGCCCTCCTCTTCCCGCCCTGTTTTATCTTGATGTACAAGGCTTGTACTTTTGATCAGTTTGTTATTTAGTGTCATGTGGGTGTTCGTGGCTACAAAGTCTGACAGCTACTGAGCGACAGCGACATCTCATGTGAAATCTCCACGACGGCAGGGGTGATTTGACTCATAAAATTCTAAGCATACTTCAACTAACCAGAGGTAAGTCTCGTATACTTCTTAATTTTTCTTTAAAACTATGCACACTCGTTGCTGACACCACTTCTTCACTCAAATTGTTCCACGTCTCAACATATCTTTGTGGGAAACTATATTTTTAACATCTCTCAGACATCTTCCCTTCCTCAGCTTTTTACTATGCGATCTTGTGCTTCGAATGTCATATTCTTCTCTCAGGATCAATTTCTCATTATCCACTTGATCCATTCCATTCATCAATTTATAAACTTGTATTAGATCCCCTCTATCCCTTCTATGTTCCCGGGTTGGTAGATCCATAGCCTTTAGTCTCTCCTCATATGCCATCCCTTCAAATTCTGGAACCATTCTTGTAGCCATGTTTTGTAGTCTCTCCAACTTCCTTATGTGTTTCTTTTTATGGGAGTCCACACTACCCCTGCATATTCCAATCTGAGTCTTATTATAGTACGTACTCATCAATTTATTTGTCCATGTAGTGAAATGCTAATCCATTATTCCTTAGCAAATTATATGTCTCTCTAAAAATTCAATCAATATGGCTTACTGGTTGATTGTTTTCTTCCATCGTCACTTCCAAGTCCTTTTCCTTTTTAACTTTTTCCAGTTTTACTCCATCTCCCATCTTATAGATTCCCACGGGTAGTCTTTCACTCTTTCGCACTTCCATGACATGGCTTTTGTCCACATTGAATTCCATCTCCCACTTTTTACTCCATTCCCAGATCATATTTAGGTCTTTCTGCAGTATTTCACAATCTTCTGTGTGTGTATTTACCTAATTGTAACATACGGGAAAGGAGCTACGCTCGTACTGTCCTGTCTCCATATCTACTAATGTCCAACTTTTTCTTAAAATCATGAACATTCCTTGTGTTGACCACTTCCACATCCAAACTATTCCATGCTTCCACACTGCTATGAGGGAAGCTATATTTTTTCACATCTCTCCTATAAGTGGCCATCTTTAGTTTTTTTCCATGCCCTCTCAACACTCTTTCATTCCACATACACAGATCTTCCCTGTCCATTTTTTCCATGCCATTCATCATCTGTATATCGCTATCAGGTCTCCCCTCTCTCTTCTGTTTTCCAGGGTCGGAAGTTGCATCCTGTTCAGTCTGTCCTCATAAGTGAAATCTCTCAAGTCAGGCACCATTTTTGTCGCAGCCCTCTGTACTTTCTCCAACTTTCTTATGTGTTTCTTCAAGTTCGGAGCCCACTGTATTGTTGGATATTCAAGCCTTGGTCTTATCTATGCAGTAATTATTTTCTTTATCATTTCCTCATCTAAATATACGAACGCCACTCTTATGTTCCTCAATAAGTTCAATACTTCTCCAATTATTTTGTTCATATGTCTCTCTGGCGATAAGTCATTGGTAATTGTCACCCCGAGATCTTTTTCTTCATTACTGATTTTTATGTCTTCATTTCCTATCTTGTACATACCCCTGATTCTTCTTTCACTCTTGCCAAACTCTAATTTCTAGCATTTTGTCATGTTGAACTCCATTTGCCATGCACAGCTCCATTTCCATATTCTGTCCAAGTCTTCCTGAAGTAATTCGCAATCTTTGGCACATCTCACTTTCCTTAACAATTTTGCATTGTCTGCAAATAGGCTCACATAACTGGACACCCCAACCACCATGTCATTTATACAGGCCGCAAACATTACTGGTGCCAACACCGATCCCTGTAGGACTCCACTCTCCACCAAGCCCCACTCTGATGGTCTGTCCTTAATTATTGTTCTCATTTCTCTTCCCACCAAAAAGTCTTCCATCCATTTTAGCAAACTGCCATGCAATCCTCCTACCATTTCAAGTTTCCAGGTCAGTCTCCGGTGTGGTACCTTATCAAAAGACTTTTTTTAAATCCAGATATATTCCATCAGCCCAACCATCTCTTTCTTGTATTACATCTATCACCCTCGAATAGTAACATATCAGGTTTGTCGTACATGAACGTCCTCTTCTAAAACCAAATTAACAATGTTACGGCCCGCCCGTAACGTACTCCACTACCATCACCTCCTCCGCTTGCTACCTCGTTCGCCACCTCTCCACCTCACCTTCCATGTCACCGTCTCATGAACCTTCCACGCCACCGTCTCATGAAGCCCCGCTACTGTCCCGAAGTTAGATTCACGCGGCCCCATTCGACTCCAGCGGAAGTGTTAAAGTAAGCTCACTGATTTCTGGAAGTCAGTCGAGGTCCAGGCCTCAACCAGTGAACACAACGCCTCTTAGAGTACCGTGGGATCTACCTCACCCAGCACTTCACCACTGCGACACCTCATAAGTATCACTTCCCCTCGTCCCGTGTTTTCCACATTGCCTCCATATAGGATTAGTATTATTGTTAGGTATTGAGAGTTGGGTTCTTTGTTATATTTATTTATGTGTTATATGTATATGTGTATGTCAGTTTCATGTGTTTCATGTTATATTTATATGTGTATGTCAGTTACATTATTGGGTTATTAAAATAGCTTTTTAAGTGCCCCCTTTGCATTTCCTCACCAGTTGAACCTGCAGTTTTTTTTAATTGTTATTGTTCACCGGCTCCCCGATGCTAATTTTACCTGTTTAACCGGTGAACGTAACAATTGGCGACCGTGACAGGACCCTTATAACCCTTGTTCAGTGTTCCACTTTTCCAGTGACCTTTTTTCTGTGATTACATTGTTTTTTTTTCTTGTGTTTCTGTGGTGTTGTGACTTTGATGTGTTTTTTTTCTGTGACTTCCTCTGCGTGTGGTTTAAATTTACCTTTGTGCGATTAAGTGGCTCCTTTTGGGTTAAAAGTGCTTCGTGACATTCATTGGTATCGCATAGCAGTGGTAGAGCAAGAAACCAGGTAAAAAGGCGTGTTCACCGATAGCACTTATCTTTATTTTTTGCACATAGGCAGGTGTGTAATAAGTGTTATCCAAGTGTTGGGATCATCATATGTTCATGCGAACCCTCAATCCCCTCACTTCGCGGATAATTTTTCTCGCTTGTTAGAATCGGCCATTTTAACTAGTCTCTCAGACTAATCCGCCTCCTTATCAATAACAAGTCTCAGTACAATTCGCTCCTCACTCTCAAGTCTCGTAACTAGAGTAATTTGGATCCCTCTTAATGCCGTAATTCTCTAGTTTACCCCTCATTAGTGATTGTACTCATAAGTGTTTACTTAAGTATAATCTAGGTAATTTCCAAGGTTGCCTTTATTATCACTCTGCCAAGTTCCTCACTTAAGTAATTTGCTTATCATTTTTTTGTTGTTGTTTGTTTAACATCTATGTAATATGGCTTCCGCTCAGTTTAACGTTGAAGATTTTTGTGCTGACCCTTCTCTGGAACAACTTAAAGGTGCTAATTTAAGGAAGGACCAGTGGAAAGCCATCGCTAAACATTTTAATATTCCCATCACGTCTCAGATGACTAAAGAGGTTGTTAAGAATGTAGTTGTTGAACATCTAGTGCAAGAAGGTCAGTTGCTAGGAAATGCCATGAAAGAGTTAACTCCCATGTCAGCCTCTACGAGGACTATAATACACAGTCCCCAGGAAGAACAGGATAAGAGTAGGATAAGTCAGTGGGAAATTGAGAAGCTTAGACTAGAATACCGGATGCATGAAAAACAAATGCAACTACAGGCAGAAAAAGAAGCGAAAGAAATGCAACTACAGGCAGAAAAAGAAGCGAAAGAGATGCAGCTATAGGCAGAAAGAGAGGAGAGAGAACTACAGGCAAAAAAAGAAGAGAGAATTTCAGTTACAACTTAAAAGGCAGGAGAAAGAGTTAGAAATTCAGGAGTTAGCCCTACAAAATGACGCTAAGTTTAGAGGGGATGAAATAGATATAAAGAAAAAGTTAGCAAGCTTTAATCCTGCTATAGCTGCTCCGCTAGTTCCCCCTTTTGATGAATCTGATGTTGACGGGTCATTTCGAGCTTTTGAGAGCATTGCTAATAGGAAAAAATGGCCCAAGGATCAGTGGGTGTCTCTCCTTGTTCCTAAGCTAGTAGGAAAAGCTTATAGGGTATACAACAGCCTTAGTGATGAGGTAGAGTATGAAGAGATCAAAGGTAACATTCTAGACGTCTACTCTATCACTTCTGACGGATACAGACAACAGTTCCGAAAGTATGTGAAACCAGATTCTCAAACCTATGTTGAATTTGCTAGTGAGAAACTAAGACAATTTAAAAAATGGTTAGCCGCCCTTAACATTACCACCTTTTCGGAGTTCCTCAATCTAATGGTCCTGGAAGAATGGAAGAACAAGTTACCCTTTAATATTCTGAGGCATGTGGAAGAACGGGAGAGTGATCTTATGTCTGCCACTAAAGTGGCTGATGCGTTTGCTTTGTTGATGGGATCCCTGGGTAGTAGAGGTTGTGGTTCACCATCTAATGTTAGGTCCTCCTTTGGGGAAGGTTTTGGGGGCACGGGTGGTAAGCCGACCGGATTCTCGCCAAATGCATATAATTCCCACTGGTGTACATATTGTAAGAAACCAGGTCACACGATCCAAAAATGTAGACACCCAAATTGCAAGGCCTCTCAACATCAACCTTCTTTTGTGGCCCCTAAACCTAACACATTTGAGAACAAGAAACCAGTGGCCCTAACTAACCCTGTCAACTCTCCTCTAGAACTTTATGACTCGTACACGTATCAAGGTAAAGTGTCCCTGACTGATGGTAAAGACAAGGCAATAAATGTCAAGGTTCTGCATGATACAGGTGCTGCCCAATCCATCTTAAGGAAAGATGTCATCCCTAACATCAAACAGGCTTTCACTGGGGAAAAGGTGAATCTTACAGGTCTCGAATCACAGCTCTCCTATCCCTTGGCTAAAATTAGCTTACAGTGCCCGTTCATTTCAGGAGAGGTTGTGGTAGCCATTAAACCTGGTGAACTGCCAGTACCAGGGGTACATCTTGTACTGGGTAATGATCTTGCGGGTAACTTGGTTGTTCCAAACTTAATTGTTCTTGGTTCCCCCTTAACAGAAAGTCCCACTAAGACCCTGGACGAAACATCCCCTCACTTCTTCCCAGTGTGTGCAGTCACCAGGTCTCTGCCCTTTCACCACCTCCTCCACCAATGATTGCCTCTACTGACAATTTGTACAATAACATCATTTCAAAGGAGAATTTGATTAATGCTCAGGAACAGGATCTCACTTTGGCTAAGATCAGCCATGTTGCCAGTGAGACAAAGGATGTCTAAATTGCCTCGTTTTTATTATCAGGAAGGAGTCCTGATGCGTGCCTACAGACCTCCTGAACTGAAACAACTAGACACCTGGTCAGAAACACATCAAGTTGTCATCCCCTTGTCTGTAAGACCAGCCATTATAGAACTAGCTCATGATGGATTGTCAGGTCATCTAGGCATCCAAAAATCCTACAAGGCAGCTCTTCAACATTTTTTTTGGCCAGGAATGAAAAAGGATGTGTCACACTATGTAAAAACATGTCATATATGTCAAATTGTGGGTAAGCCTAACGAACGCCTTGTGCCAGCTCCTCTGACGCCTATTCCAGTTAAGATGGAGCCCTTCGAAAAGATCGTTCTGGACTGCGTAGGGCCCTTACCCAAAACCAAACGAGAGAATCAGTATTTGTTAACCCTTATGGATCCCACTACCAGGTACCCTGAAGCATTCCCTCTTAAGAACATCACATCAAAGACCATTGTAAAACATCTAATACATTTTTTTCACCTCAGTAGGAATTCCAAAACAAATTCAGTCTGACAAGGGTTGCAATTTCACTAGCAATTTTTTCCAACAGATAGTGAATGAGCTAAACATCGACCATGTAACCTCCTCGGCTTACCACCCCCAATCCCAAGGCTGTCTGGAGCGGTTTCACCAAACATTAAAATCCAAGATGAAGAAGTATTGCTTGGAGCAACAAGGAGACTGGGATGAAAGTATCTCTTTCCTTTTCTTCGCTTTAAGAGAATCTCCTCAAGATTCTTTAGGTTACTCCCCTTTTGAATTACTCTATGGTAGACAGATCAGGGGGCCTCTCAAAATATTAAAGGATCAATGGTTTACTCAAAATACTCCTTCAAGCCCCAGTGTGTCTGACTACATCAGTAACCTTAAGAATAAAATCAGTGAAGTCAGATCTTTTGCTAAATCAAACTTCCTTAAATCTCAAACTAAAATGCAACAAAATTCTCTTCCCAAATCTGTAATGAGAAGTTTCAAACCAGGAGACAAGGTTTTACTTTTTCTCCCCACTCCAGGCAATGCTCTTCATAGTAAGTTCATGGGACCTTATGTTGTGGCTCAAACACTAAGTCCATTAAACTATGTGGTCCACACTCTTGACCGTCCTAAGGATTCCCAACTAGTTCATATTAATCTAATGAAACCTTACCACTCCAGAGAACCAGAGGACGACTTGTCTCACACTGTACCTGTATGTCTGGTAAGGAAGGAGTCTGGTCCTGTGCCCCCCGAGGAAGAGTCCGACATCGAATTCCTCTTCTTGTCACCTAAAGGACGCCCCTCAAACAGCGAAATCATGTCCAACCTTGATGAGGTTTTTCTTTCCTTAACACCTTCACAACAGTCTGATCTTAAAAAGTTATTGCTAGACTTTTCAGAAATCACAGGTGACCTTCCAGGACTTTGTACTACTATCCAACATGATATAACATTAATATCTAATGACATCAAGCCTATAAGGCAACCAGCCTATCACATTTCACCCATTAAAAGAGACTTGATGAAAAAAGAGGTAGACTATCTGCTCTGTCATCACCTTGCAGAACCTAGTATATCCCCCTGGGCTTCTCCCTGCCTGTTAACATCTAAGCCAGATGGCAGTAGTTGATTTTGTACCGACAACAGGAAATTAAATAAAGTGACGGTACCAGACTCCTACCCATTGTCCTTGATAGAGGACCTTATAGATAGCATAGGAGTAGCCAAATTTGTAACCACTATAGATTTACTTAAAGGTTACTACCAGATTCCCTTCTCGGACGAGACCCGAATAATATCCGCCTTCATCACCCCCTTCGGGCTATACCAATACACAGTGATGCCCTTCGGCTTGTCTAATGCTCCTGCCACCTTCCAGAGGGCTATAAATTACATCATCCAGGACTTGGAGGGAACATCTGCCTATCTGGACGACCTGGTGGTGACTTCGGACAACTGGGTGACACATCTGACCCGTCTTCGGAGGCTGATGGGTCGGTTGCAGGAAGCCGGGCTTACAATCAACCTGGCCAAGTCCACCTTCAGGAAGTCTACGGTGGTCTACCTGGGACATGTGGTGGGGAACGGCAAGGTTCGCCCCAAAAGAGCTAACGTGGAGGCCATCCTTGGCTTCCCTGTCCCTACCACCAGGAAAGCTCTCATGAGGTTCTTGGGGATGGCTGGTTTCTACAGACGATTCTGTAGGAACTTCTCCACCCTGGCCACCCATGACGGACCTTATCAGCACTTCCGTCCCCTTCCACTGGACCCCAACCTGTGACCAAGCCTTCCAACATCTCAAGGCGTTCCTCTCCTTGGAGCCAGTGGTCTGGACGCCAGATCACTCCCACCCCTTCCATCTACAAGTGGACGCGAGTGGAGTTGGAGTGGGTGCTGTCCTCCTACAAGCGGACCCTACAAGCGGCATCCTCCATCCCATCGCCTATCACTCCACCAAGCTGAAGAAACACCAACTCAACTACTCCACCATCGAGAAGGAGGCTCTGGCACTCGTCCTGGCGCTCCAACGTTTTGAGTGCTACCTTCATCCTGGTCCTCAAACTACGAAGGTCTTCACCGATCACAACCCTCTGGTCTTCCTTCACGCCATGAAGAACCAAAACCAACACATTCTTAGGTGGGCCTTGTTAACTCAACCCTTCAACTTGGAAGTCCACCATATCAAGGGGGTGGACAACATCATCACTGACGCCTTATCAAATCTCTCGTCTCACCTCCTTCATGAGCCCATTACAGAGGTCTTAGGGGGGAGGAAATGTTACGGCCCGCCCGTAACATACTCCACTACCATCACCTCCTCCGCTTGCTACCTCGTTCGCCACCTCTCCACCTCACCTTCCACGTCACCGTCTCATGAACCTTCCACGCCACTGTCTCATGAACCTTCCACGTCACCGTCTCATGAAGACCCGCTACTGTCCCGAAGTTGGATTCACGCAGCCCATTCGACTCAAGCGGAAGTGTTAAAGCAAGCTCACTGATTTCTGGAAGTCAGTTGAGGTCCAGGCCTCAACCAGTGAACACAACGCCTCTTGGACTACCGTGGGATCTACCTCACCCAGCACTTCACCACTACGACACCTCATAAGTATCACTTCCCCTCGTCCTGTGTTTTCCACATTGCCTCCATACAGGATTAGTATTATTGTTAGGTATTAAGTTGGGTTCTTTGTTATATTCATTTATGTGTTATATGTATATGTGTATGTCAGTTTCATGTGTTTCATGTTATATCTATATGTGTATGTCAGTTCCATTACTGGGTTATTAAAATAGCTTTTTAAGTGCCCCTTTGCATTTCCTCACCAGTTGAACCAGCAGTTTTTTTTTTTATTGTTATTGTTCACTGGCTCCTCGATGCCAATCTTACCCGTTTAACCGGTGAACGTAACAACAATCACAAAGTATGTCATTCTTCTCCAAGAAATCTGTCCATCTATTCTTCACCACCCTCTCACACATCTTAGGCACCACACTTGTGAGTGACACCGGTCTATAGTTCAATGGGTCTCTCTTGTTACCTGTTATATAAATTGGAACAATGTTAGCTCTTTTCCAGTCTTGGGGAATTACACCTTCCCTTAATGAGGCATCAATTACTTCACAAACTTTTTCCGCCAGTTGTTCCCTGCACTCTCTTAAAATCCATCCTGATACCCCATCGGGTCCCACAGCTTTTCTCACCTCTAGACTCCCCATCATATTCTTTATCTCCTCTACAGTTACTTGAAACTCCTCCATAGTCCCTTTTCGTTCCATTACCAGTGGCTTGTCAAAAGCAATCTCCTTTGTGAATACCTTCCGAAAGCATCTGTTCATAACCTCTGCCATTTCCCTGGGATCCTCACTGCAGACTCCATTCACTTCTAAACTTTCAATACTTTCTCTATTTTTGATGTTGTTCACATGTCTGTAAAAAGCCTTGGTTGGTCTTTACATTTATCAATTATATCTTTTTCCTGTTTCTTTCTCTCTTCTCTTCTAATCCACACATATTCATTTCTTGCTCTTTTGTAACTTTCCCACTGATTTATCCGTCTTTTCCTTCTCCACCTCTTCCATGCATCCTCTTCTTTTTCTAGCCTTTTCACATCTATCATTAAACCAGTCCTGCTTTCCAACTTCTCTATGTTGTCTTACTGGTACAAATTTCTTCTCATCTTCTTTGTATATTTTTATAAATTCCTTCCACTTTTCATTTGCTACCTTAGCACTCTTGAAGTTCATCCAATTTGTCTCTTGAAAAAATTTCCTAAGTTTCCAAAATCCGTCTTGGCATAATTCCATCTTCCCACTTTATATTTTTCATTTCTTCTAAATTTCTCTTCATCCATCACCTTGAACTCCAAAACTGCATGATCATTCTTTGCTAAAGGGCACTCTACCCTCATCTCCTCAATGATCATTGGCTCTGTACTAAAGACCAAGTCCAGTCTTGATGATGCTCCCTCTCCGCCAAACCTCTGTTTGTGTGTGTGTGTGTGTGTGTGTGTGTGTGTGTGTGTGTGTGTGTGTGTGTGTATTCACCTAGTTGTATTCACCTATAGTCTGACCAGCCTTAATTTACGGCCATGGGGGGGCAAGCGTCTCTGTACAGTGTTGCCACGTTTTCACTACTGTTCTGTTAATCTCTCTCTCTCTCTCTCTCTCTCTCTCTCTCTCTCTCTCTCTCTCTCTCTCACTAAAGAATCAAAGGTAAGCAGAGAGAGTAATTTATAATATATATATATATATATATATATATATATATATATATATATATATATATATATATATATAGTATAGTGGCACGAGGTCAGTCACGTCGCCACCACAATGTGTCAAGGCCACCAGCTGGGTGTGGAAGAGTTGTCACTCACAAGTGAAAAATGCTTCTTTTTTTTTCACTTAGGTATTGGCATATACCTACTATTTTGTAAAAATAGAAACTACACATTAGCTTGGCTTACAATTATGAATGCGATTATGCCTCACCCTTGAAATTACTGTAAAAGCCAGTAAATGTGAGCATTTTATCTTATAATTATAGCAACATCTGGTACTACAAGGTGAGACTATTCGGCCTGGCCAGGCTGGGTTCATCAGTATTGCCGCCACTCACAAGACTTCTATTTTTTTTTTTTTTACTTTGGATAATAGATTATTTCTTTTTTCCATGCTCATTATCTTATATCTGTAACGCTGATATTATTACACACCCTAAACATACGCTAAGTACCATTATAAGTTACTACAGTTGATATCAGCAACACTGTTGAATATGTACGCCATGTTTGTATGGTACTATATAGTTTTTTTATGCATATCATGGTTACTGTTGATTCAGCCATCTATATACACAAGTCGAAATTTTACACATCTGAATTGATGGTATTTGCGATGCCTTGTACACCAATAACTTCCATTTCACATCGCATTTTTTGGAAACGTGGCAGCACTGTAGAGTTCCCCTCGCCCCCCCATAGCTATAAATTAAGCTCAGTCAGACTATAGTTGTAATTTTACAGGGCCTGGGTATCATACTTGTGTGGCCCTGTCTCCATATCTACACACATCCAACTTTCCTTTAAAACTATGCACACTCCTCGCTGACACCACCTCCTCACTCAAACCATTCCACACCTCCACACATCTTTGTGGGAAACTATATTTCTTCACATCTTTCAAGCATATTCCCTTGGCTATCTTTTTACTGTGTGATCTCGTTGTTCTATTTAAGTTTTCCTCTCTCAACATCATTTGCTCATTATCCACTTCATCCAGTCCGTTCAACAGCTTATAAACCTGTATTAAATCTCCTCTTTCTCTTCTTTGTTCCAAGGTAAGCAAATTCATTTCCTTTAATCTCTCCTCATAGGTCATTTCTGCCAATTCCGGAATCATTTTTGTTGCCATTCTCTGCAATCTCTCCAACTTCCTTATATGGTTCTTTTTATAAGGGGACCAAACCACTCCAGCATATTCCAATCTTGGTCTAATTATGTACTAATTAATTTCTTCATCATATCTTTATCCATATAATGAAAGGCTAATCCAATATTTCTTATCAAATTATACGTTTCTCCAAACATCTTATCAATATGAGCCTCAAACTGCCCATGGTCTTGTATTATCACTCCCAAATCCTTTTCCTTTTCCACCTTTTTCAACACTACTTCTTCACCCATCTTATATGACCCTCTTGGCTGTCTTCCACTCTTCCCCATCTCCATCACATGACTTATGCTCAGATTAAATTCCATTTCCCACCTCTTGCTCCACTCCCAAATCTTATCTAGATCTGCCTGTAAATTTCACAATCTTCTTCACTCTTCACACACCTACACAACTTCGCATCATCCGCAAACAAATTAATATAACTGTTTACTACCTCTGGCATGTCATTAATATATACAAGTGTGTGTGTGTATGTGTGTGTGTGTATTTACCTATTTATCTCGTTGTATTTACCTAGTTGTAGCTTTACAGAGCCTGGGCTTTATGCTCGTGTGGCCCCATCTCCATATCTACAGTTATCCAATTTTTCTTTAAAACTAAATTTGTGTGTGTGTATTTACCTAGTTGTATTTACCTAGTTGTAGTTTTACAGGGCCTGGGCTTTATGCTCGTGTGGTCCCGTCTCCATATCTACACTTATCCAATTTTTCTTTAAAACTATGTACACTCTTTGCTAATACCACTTCCTCACTCAAACTGTTCCAAGTCTCAACACATCTTTGCGGGAAACTAAATTTTTTAACATCTCTCAGACATCGTCCCTTCCTTAGTTTCTTACTATACGATCTTGTGATTCTAAAGTCATATTCTTCTCTCAGGATCAGTTTCTCATTATCCACTTCATCCATTCCGTTAATCAATTTATAAACTTGTATCAGATCCCTCTCTCTTCTCTGCTCCAAGGTTGGTAGATCCATTGCCTTTAGTCTCTCCTCATATGCCATCCCTTTAAATTCTGGAACCATTCTTGTAGCCATTTTTTGTAGTCTCTAATTTTCTTATGTGTTTCTTTTTATGGGGAGTCCACACAACTCCTGCATATTCCAATCTAGGTCTTATTTTAGTACTTATCAATTTCTTCATCATTTCCTTGTCCATATAGTGAAATGCTACTCCAATATTCCTTAGCAAATTATACGTCTCTGAAAATTCTATCAATATGGCTAACCGGTTGATTATTTTCTTCCATTGTCACTCCCAAGTCCTTTTCCTTTTTTACTTTTTCTAGTTCTACTCCATCTCCCATCTTATAGATTCCCACTGGTCGTCTTTCACTTTTTCCCATTTCCATGACATGGCTTTTGTCCACATTGAATTCCATCTCCCATTTTTTGCTCCATTTCCAGATCTTGTTTAAGTCTTCCTGTAGTATTTCACAATCCTCTTTTGTTTAATGACTCTGCACAGTTTCGCATCGTCCGCAAACAGATTTATGTAGCTGTTCACTCCTCTGGCATGTCATTTATATATACGAGAAAAAGTATTGGTGCCAATACTGACCCTGTGGCACTCCGCTGTCTACTGTTCTCCACTTGGACTTCATATCTTTAACTATCGTCCTTATTTCTCTCCCCCTTAAGTAATTCTTCATCCATCTCAATGTGCTTCCTTTTAAGCCACCCTTCTCCTCTAACTTCCATAATAATCTTTCATGTGGCACTTTATCAAAAGCCTTTTTTAGATCTAAATAAATACAGTCAACCCATCCTCTCTCTCTTGTACTTTATCAACTATTCTAGAGTAGAAACTCAATAAATTTGTCACACATGACCGACCTTTTCTAAAACCAAATTGGCTATTTGATAATATTTTGTTGTCTTCAAGAAACTCGATCCATTGCTTCTTTATTACTTTTTCACACATCTTGCATATTACACTAGTTAGTGATACCGGCCTGTAATTTAAAGGTTCTTCCTTCCTTACGCTCTTATATATGGGAACCACCTCAGCTCTTTTCCACTCCACTGGCACTGTTCCATTTTCTATTGAGCATTTTATGATGTTGTATATTGGACTTGCTAGTTCTTCCCTACATTCTTTCAGTATTCTGCCTGAGACTTCATCCGGTCCCATTGCCTTTTCCTCATCCAATTCCGTCATCAACTTTTTATTTCAAGCTTGGTTACTTTAATCTCTTTCATATAGACAGTCTCTATTACCCTGTGGTCTTTCAAATTTGGATTCCTTAGTAAAGACCTCATGAAATTTACTATTTAACAGTTCTGCCATACTTTTGGGTCTTCCACCATTCCGTTTTCTCCTTTTAACCTTTCTATTGTTTCTTTTTGTCTTATTTTTCCATTTATGAATCTGTAGAACAATTTTGGTTGTTCCTTACATTTTTCGACAATGTCCTTTTCATAGTTCTTTTCTTCTTCCTTTCTCACCTTAGCATATTCATTTCTTGCTGTTTTGAAGTTTTCCTTATTTTCTGGATTTCTGTTTCTTCTCCACCTTTTCCATGCTCCATCTCGTTTCTCCTTTGCCCTAGCACATCTTGCATTAAACCAATCTTTCTTTCCTTCTTCTTTAGGTCTATATTTCAGAACATATTCCTGACCCCAGTTTTGTATATTTCCAAAAATAAGTTATATTTCTCTTGAACCGTTAATGAGTTTTCCATCTCCTCCCAGTTTACGTTTTAAAATAGTTCTTGAGATTCTCAATATCAGCCTTTCTGTAATTTAATCGGTCTCCTTTGTATGATTCATCTCTATCTTCCTTTCCTTCTTCTATATCCATCTCTAATATTACATGGTCACTCTTTCCCAATGGGCACTTGTATCTTATATCATCGTTAATTGGTATATCCCTTGTAAAACTAGGTCTAATCTTGCCGGCTCATCGTTTCCTCTGAATCTTGTGTTTTCCTTTACTCTTTGGACCATCAAATTATCTATCATTAGGTTCAGGAATCTATCTCCCAGGCATCTTCCCCATACCACTTTCATAATTTTCCCAGTCTACCTCCTTACAGTTGAAATCTCCTACCAATATCACTTTTCTCCTTTCCTTAATGATTCTTGTAAGACTCCTTATTGTGTCATCTATCATGTCTCTATATTCTTGGTTAGTCCATGAGTTTGTTTTGGTGGCACATATGTTCCAATGATTGTTAACTCCTTTTTGTTAATATGCATCTTAACATACAGTATTTCTGATTTTCCTTCCCAAACTCCACTTGATTTACCACTATCTCCTTCCTTAACATCATCATGACTCCTCCTCCTCCTTTACCCACTCTGTCTCTCCTCCATATATTATACCTTTTATCTATGTCTATTTTATTGCCTCATTTAACTTTGTTTCCACCAGGCATACAATATCTGGTTCTTCTTTCTTTATGTAATCTCTTAATTCTAATTTACTAGATAAAATCCCATCTATGTTTGTATACATCATTTTTAATCTCTTGTTCTTATCATTTTTAGTTAAACTTGCTCCATTCTTTTCTCTTCTTTCTCTTTTATATACCATTTCCTTATCCTGTCTCCTATAATTCTCCAAAAATGCCTTCTTCTCCTCCTCTGACCTTTCATTATTTTTTCTCTTGCTTCTGCCACCAGTTCATTGTGTCTCTTCCTTTCCTCCTCGTTTTATATATATTATATATATATATATATATATATATATATATATATATATTCTGTATATATATATATGAGTTGCAACCTTCTGTTTCTCTGATTTTCTAGTACTTCTTCTGCTGCTGCTTGTGATTTTAGTAATATCTTAATTGGTCTCACTGTTCCTTCTTGATATGGTCCCATTCTATGGATTTCTTCTACTTCCTCTTCTAAGTTCTGTCTATCCTCGTCATTCAGATGTTTTAGTAGGTCTTTTACTGATTTCATTTCGTCTTTTTCCTTCTTGGTCTATATTTAACATTTTTTCTTTCAGTCCAAAAATAATTACACTCTTCTTTTTTCTGCAATTTCTCTTACTAAATTTTCTTTTTCTTGAGGACTCCTATCATTTTGCTTGTCATATTTTCATCTCTTTCTTTTAACTGTTCTTGAAATACTTCTTGAAATGATTCCTTGTCTTTCTTATCTTGGATTCTCCATGCTTGTACTTCTTTTTAATCACGTCTTGTACTCTTTCTTCTTCTTTGTTAACTAGATCTTTTAGCTTTTCTTTTTCTTTCTCGGCTTTACCGAGTCCTTCTTCCATCAATTTCTTATAGTTCGCTATTTGGACTTTTAATTCTTCATTTTCGGTTCTTAGCCTAGTTTCGTTTTCTTCCACTCTTTTATCCTTTCTTTCAATTTCTGGAGCTCTTTATCCTGTTCTTCATTCTCTTTCATTCCCATACTCTCCTTTATCAATTTATCTAATTTACGTTCGATAGTTAAGACTCTATCAAATAGTGAAGTTTGCGCCGTATCAAAGCCTTCAAATTCTCCTCCTCCTCACCAACATTGTCATCATCAGCTTTCATTCTTTCCCTTGTCACATACCTGCATTTAGATGGAATATCTTTCTCACTAATTATTATTTAACACTGTATTCATGAAAAAAATGAGTCCACACTTATCGCCCAGGCCACTGTAAACCCAAACAAAGGTAGTGAAGATCAGCTGATTCTCGGAGCGACGGTATTGCGTCCTTCCTCTGCTGTGTGTGTGTGTGTGTGTGTGTGTGTGTGTATTTACCTAATTGTATTTACCTAATTGTAACATACGGAAAAGAGCTATGCTCGTACTGTCCCGTCTCCATATCTACTAATGTCCAGCTTTTCTTAAAATCATGAATATTCCTTGCGTTGACCACTTCCACGTCTAAACTATTCCATGCTTCCACCCTTCTATGAGGGAAGCTATATTTTTCACATCTCTCCTATAAGTGGCCATTTTAGTTTTTCCCATGCCCTCTCGACATTCTTTCATTCCACATACACAGATCTTCCCTATCCATTTTTCCATGCCAATCATCACTCTGTATATTGCTATCAGGTCTCCCTTTCTTCTGTTTTCCAGGGTCGGAAGTTGCATTCTGTTCAGTCTGTCTTCATAAGTCAAATCTCTTAAGTCAGGCACCATTTTGTTGCAGCCCTCTGTACTTTCTCTAGTTTCCTTATGTGTTTCTTTAAGTTCGAGCCCACTGTATTGTTGCATATTCAAGCCTTGGTCTTATCATTGCAGTAATTATTTTCTTCATCATTTCTTCATCTAAATATACGAACGCCACTCTTATGTTCCTCAATAAGTTCAATACTTCTCCAATTATTTTGTTTATATGTCTCTCTGGCGATAGGT
Source organism: Portunus trituberculatus (assembly GCF_017591435.1). Classification (NCBI taxonomy): domain Eukaryota; kingdom Metazoa; phylum Arthropoda; class Malacostraca; order Decapoda; family Portunidae; genus Portunus; species Portunus trituberculatus. Next base: position 11,093,428 of record NC_059299.1, read on the forward strand.
CATTGGTAATTGTCACCCCAAGGTCTTTTCTTCATGACTGGTTTTATGTCTTCATTTCCTATCTTGTACATACTCCTGATTCTTCTTTCACTCTTGCCAAACTCTAATTTCTTGCATTTTGTCGTGTTGAACTCCATTTGCCATGTACAGCTCCATTTCCATATTCTGTCCAAGTCTTCCTGGAGTAGTTCGCAATCTTTGTCACATCTCACTTTTCTTAACAATTTTGCATCGTCTGCAAATAGGCTCACATAACTGGACACCCCATCCACCATGTCATTTATGTAGACCCAAACATTACTGGTGCCAACACTGATCCCTGTGGAACTCCACTCTCCACCAAGCCCCATTCTGATGGTCTGTCCTTAATTATTGTTCTCATTTCTCTTCCTACCAAAAGTCTTCCATCCATTTTAGTAAACTGCCATGCACTCCTCCTACCATTTCAAGTTTCCAGATCAGTCTCCGGTGTGGTACCTTATCAAAGGCCTTTTTTAAATCCAGATATATTCCATCAGCCCAACCATCTCTTTCCTGTATTACATCTATCACCCTCGAATAGTAACATATCAGGTTTGTCGTGCATGAACGCCCTTTTCTAAAACCAAATTGACACTCACAAAGTATGTCATTTTTCTCCAAGAAGTCTGTCCATCTATTCTTCACCACCCTCTCACACATCTTAGCTACCACACTTGTAAGTGACACTGGTCTATAGTTCAATGGGTCTCTCTTGTTACCTGATTTATAAATTGGGACAATGTTAGCTCTTTTCCAGTCTTGGGGCACTACACCTTCCCTTAATGAGGCATCAATTACTTCACAAACTTTTTCTGCCAGTTGCTCCTGCATTCTCTTAAAATCCATCCTGATACCCCATCAGGTCCCACAGCTTTTCTCACTTCTAAACTCCCCATCATATTCTTGATCTCCTCCACAGTTACTTGAAACTCCTTCATAATCCCTTTCTGTTCCATTACCAGTGGTTTGTCAAAAGCAGTCTCCTTTGTGAATACCTTCCGAAAGCATCCATTCATAGCCTCTGCCATTTCCTGGGATCCTCACTGCATACTCCATTTACTTCTAAACTTTCAATACTTTCTCTATTTTTGATGTTGTTGTTCACATGTCTGTAAAAAGCCTTGGTTGGTCTTTACATTTATCAATTATATCCTTTTCTTGTTTCTTTCTTTCTTCTCTTCTAATCAACACATATTCATTTCTTGCTCTTTTGTAACTTTCCCACTGCTTAATCCGTCTTTTCCTTCTCCACCTCTTCCATGCATCCTCTTTTCTTGTTCTAGCCTTTTCACATCTATCGTTAAACCAGTCCTGCTTTCCAACTTCTATGTTGTCTTATTGGTACAAATTTTTCTCACCTTCTTTGTATATTTTTATAAATTCCTTCCACTTTTCATTTGCTCCTTAGCACTCTTGAATTTCATCCAATTTGTCTCTTGAAAGAATTTCTTTAGGTTTCCAAAATCTGTCTTGGCATAATTCCATCTTCCCACTTTATATTCTTCATTTCTTCTAGATTTCTCTTCATCTATCACCTTGAACTCCAAAACTGCATGATCACTCTTTGCTAAAGGGCACTCCACCCTCATCTCCTCAATGACCATTGGCTCTGTACTAAAGACCAAGTCCAGTCTTGACGATGCTCCCTCTCCTCCAAACCTAGTATCTTCTTTGACCCACTGAGTTAACACATTTTCCATTGCCAGTGTCAATAGTGTATTTCCCCATGTTGTCTCTGATCCTTCCATTGACCAGTCCTCCCAACACACCTCTTTACAATTAAAATCTCCCATCATTATAGTTCGTTCACAGCCACCCAACATTTCTTCCAGACATGTTCCTGTATCTCTTATCATTTCTTCATATTCCTGTACTGACCATGCATTTGTCTTAGGTGGTACGTACACCACTATGTAGTGCCTCTTTTTCCTTCATTAGTTTCTGCTCTGATCTTTAGCACTTCTGCCTTTCCCATACCTTCTTTCACTTGATCCACCTTTATATCTTTTTAACCAGCAACATCACTCCTCCTCCCATCTTACCTACTCTATTTCTTTTCCAAACATTATATTTCCCTTCTCCAACCATCATCAGGTCTTCTCCCTCTCTCAGTTTTGTTTCAGTAAGACCCACAATATCTGGGTTCTTGTCTCTCAAGTAATCGTTGAGTTCTAAAATCCCCGATATCACTCCATTTATGTTGGAATACATTACATTCCGCTCATACGTAAGTTTCTTTAGTCCTTTCTTACTGTACTTTTCTGGGTTATGAACCACTTCCTCAGTGTGTGTGTGTGTGTGTGTGTGTGTGTGTGTGTGTGTGTGTGTGTGTGTGTGTGTGTGTGTGTGTGTGTGTGTGTGTCAGTCCGTCTGTCTGCACGCATGCATGCTGATAATAATAATAATGATGGTAATGTTAATAATAATATTATTATTAATAATAATAATAATATTATTAATATTATTAATTATTAATTATTAATATTATTAATTAATATTAATAATAATAATAATAATAATAATAATAATAATGAGAGAGAGAGAGAGAGAGAGAGAGAGAGAGAGAGAGAGAGAGAGAGAGAGAGAGAGAGAGAGAGAGACGGATCAGCCATGGTTTGGCTACCGTTGCCGTGTTGCTGCCGAGGCAAAGTATGCTGCCTGGCTCCGCTACAAGAGGAACCCGACTCGGCGCAACAAGGACCTGCACAGGGCTGCATGCAGGAGGATGGTGGTAACCAGCAAGTGGGCCTTAAAAAAGTGGGAGGAAAGCCTGCGCCGGAAACTGTGTGGCACTGGCGTAGGAAACAAAACTTGGTGGTCTCTTGTTAAGGACAAACAAGGAACTGGCCACCAAGAATCCATCCCTCCCCTCAGCAAGCAGGACGGTACTGTCGCCACCAGCAGTAAGGAGAGGGCACAGTTGCTGGCTTCCTTGTTTGCTGGAAAAATGAAGGTCGGGAATCCACAGCAGCCACCGCCTCAGCTGGTCCAGCAATGTGAGAAGACTGTCACCATGGTGGAGGTGACGCATCAGCAGGTGAAGCGATTATTGCGGGGGCTGGACACACAGAAAGCCACCGGCCCTGATGACATCAGCCCGCACCTGCTGAAGCGATGCTCCCAGGAACTGGCTGCCCCTCTCACCCAAGTCTTCACAACTTGTGTACGGGAAAACGTCTGGCCTTCAGTGTGGAAGGAGGCTCAAGTAGTTCCAGTACACAAAAAAAGCTCCAGGACGGACCCAAAAAACTACAGACCCATATCCCTGTTGTCAGTGGTGGGTAAAGTGTTTGAGAGGGTCGTGGCAGAGGTGGTGTGTAGACATCTCAAGGACAATGCCCTCCTCTCAGACCAACAGTTTGGGTTCAGACCTGGAAGGTCAACCTCCGACCTAATGATGCTTCTCACCAGGCATTGGCAGGACGCCCTCGACGACGGCAAGGACACTATAGTGGTTGCTTTGGACATAGCAGGAGCTTTTGATAAAGTATGGCACAACGGATTACTAGAAAAGCTTCGTGCTAAAGGCATCCAGGGTGGCTTGCTACGACTCTTGGGAAATTACCTGCAGGACAGAAGCCTCAAGGTGGTTGTCAACGGGCAAACATCTGAGTCCCTGCCTGTGGAGGCATCAGTGCCACAGGGTTCAATTCTTGGCCCACTCCTGTGGAATATCTACGTGGATGATCTTCTCCAGCTACTGCCAGGAGTCATGGCCTATGCTGATGACTGCACCCTCTCCTATACCTATCCACGCCAGGACAGTGGGCGGGCTGCTGAGGCCATCAATCAGCAGCTACGAGTGATAAAGGAGTGGGGTGCTCGATGGCAAGTGACATTCGCGCCGGAGAAGACACAAGCAATGGTTGTCTCTCGGTCCCCAGCCGCCATGGCAGCAATGGCAGGAAAGTTGTCTTTTGGCGCTGCTGCTCTCCCACTCCAAGATGACGTCAAGATACTTGGAGTGGAGGTGGATCGAGGGCTGAGGTTTGACAGGCATGTCAAAACCATTGCCAAGAAAGCCTCTCACAGGATCTCCGCTCTCAGAAGGATCGCCAGTTTCCTCGACAGGAAGGGAGACTGCTGCTGTACAAGGCACAGGTGCGGCCCCACCTTGAATACGCAGCTCTCTCCTGGATGTCCTGTGCCGCCACACACAGAAGGAGACTGGACAGCATCCAACGCCGCGCCATACGGCTAGTAGATGCTGCACTACCACCTCACCCAGAGCCTGAGCGTCCCCTTGATTCACTGGAACACCGCAGAGACGTGGCGGCGATCGTAGTGTTCCATAAGGCACAGGTGCAAAGAGTGCCACATCTGGCAGGGCTGCGTCATCCTCTAAGAGTCACCGCACGGAGCACGAGAACGGTGCTCAATGGTGGTGACGCCGTAGAGGTGCCGCGATCCCACGGGTGTCAGCATCAACGCACCTTCGCAGGACGCGTCTCCAGGATGTGGAACTTGTTCACGGCCGCGGTGCCTCACGTCCAGGAGATGAAACACACAGTGTCAAACTGATGGCACATAAGTGGAGACAGACACTGCCAACTCCTCTGACACTCTTTGTGACGTGACACTCAGTGTAGTGCAGTGCGTGAATAGTGCTAGTGAAGTGAAACGAATAGTGCTCCATTTACATGCTGACCATCTTGTATATTATCTATTTTTAAGTCTTGTAAATATTGTAGAGAAATAGATTGTAGTACCCTTAGAATAGGTAGCACACGACAGTGCGCCTTTGGGTACATGTTCCTTTGTATAAAGTTTTGTTTAAATAAAAAAAAAAAAAAAAAGGAGAGAGAGAGAGAGAGAGAGAGAGGGAGACTTTCCTCCTCCCTTGAGTCCCTTCCCTTCATGGTGGGATAGCATGTGGGCTTTTCATGGGAATTTATGGGCAAAAGGGGGATACTTTTTGGGGTACCTCCTATCTGAAAGCCCATCCACTAGGAAACCGTTGCCCCGAGTGAGGAAGCCTAACCTACACTCAGACCGCGGACAGCATTCGAACACGTGCACTTGGAGAACCCTCGGACCCCAAAGCACGCATGGTTCCACTGTACCACGGCGGCCACTACTCAATCACAGGCTTCTTTTCAAACCCAGCTGCAGAAGTGACCAATGAATGTGTACTGCAACCTATTTAGAGAAATGATTACCCTAAACTTTCTGCAATGTACGAGAGAATAATATTTTCTACAAAAGTGGAGATCTGATGCATTATCATCTTATCATGCTTCAGGAAGTCACCATTGAATAAACAATCATGTGTGAAAATTTCATGTCAATCAGATGAAAACAAATAGCAAACTAAGGAGGAAAGTATGAAAAATCTTTAGTAGCAAATATCTCAGAGTTCTTTTTATGCTTCAAAATTTTTTACAAAACCAGGTAAAAACTCTGATCGACTTTTGTTTGGTATCATTTCAAACTACAGTAAGGTCCCGAGTTACGTCAGAGTTACGTTCCTGAAACATGACGTAAGTCGATTTTGTACGTAACTCGAGTTTTTGTACTTTCAAAGCATATTATCGAGTTTTCAACCAATAATTTTTTATGGTTATTCAGGTAAGTAAAAGGTTATATTGTTATATTGGTATATTACTTACAACTATGTAGGAATATATTGATTAGGGCCGCGAACGCAAAGGACTGCAGGTTGCCGAGAGGGGCGGCCTGAGGCTGCCAGGAGGGTGGGCAGGTCGAATGTTGTGACACCCAGGGCGGACAGCTGGGAGCTTTGTGGAGTGCGGTAGGAGTACAAGCGTTATATAAGTAAAAGGTTATATTGTTATATTATTTACAAGTATGTAGGAATATGAAACACAAGCTTGTTTTTGTTGTTGATTAGGGCATGACGAAGGACTGCATGTTACCAGAGGGGTGGACGCCTGAGGCCGCCAGGAGGGTGGGCAGGTCAAATGTTGTGACGCCCAGGGCAGACAGCTGGGAGTAGAAGCGTGGGCAGCGGGGCAGGAAATACAATAGGAAAGGGCAAAAGGCATCAGCAGACAAGCGCAGACGGTGCAAGTGAGCTGCGAGTGTCGTGTGGCCCAGGCGAAGGCTCCGGAGTTGTTATTGCTGTGATAGGTGCGTGAGCCCTCAAGGTCGTCAACCTCCCCGTTGTCATGGTAACGGGCTTCCCATTTTCTTCTTCCCTCACTTACACACAGCTGCTGCCTCCCTTCTCATGTCTTTTAATCATGTCCATTTTTTCTTGTAGCGTAATGGTTTTCCTTTTCTTAGCATCACTGCTATTACTCAGGAGTTTTCTTTTTGGTGCCATTGAGCAAGATACTAAGATAGTCAGATGTAGGAACACTCTTGCCAGGGGCGACAGTGTGGTGGAACTGAGGTACGTAGAGTGTTATTGTATTCAAGCATGAGGTGGGCGGTGTGGTGGATAACCACTAGTGACGCCTAGCGGCCAACAATAACAATAAACCCCACGCTTTACGATTTATAAATTTTCAATTTTTTAAATCTTAAATTGCCTTATAGTGGACTGACGTAAGTGCGAGTTTGACATAACTCGAGACCGACGTAACCCGGGACCTTACTGTATAACAAAAATACAACTTTTTGTTGGAATTAGATTTTTTATTATGTCAATAAAAAGAACAAAATAAAAGAAAGGAAAACAAAAAAGAGGCAGGCAGTTCCACTCACACTTTAGTCCTTGGCTCGGTTAGAGTCAGACTCATTGTGAAATCCAAGTTATCAGGGTTGGAGTTATCGAGGTTCAACAGTACTCCCTGACAGCTCTGACTGGACGTAAAAGCTTCTGAGTCGCCAATGTACTTCGTAAGAGCAGGAATGGTGAAGTCTGAGTGAGAGTCATCACCTGGGACTTGAGTTTTCACAGAAATTCAGAAGCTAGAGAAAGTCACAGAAGACCAACCCTTAGAGTGATGAACTTCTGCTGATAGCCCATGCAGTTCGTTAATGTGGCAAGCAGATGCTAAAGCCAAAAGAAAAGAAGACTTTAGTGCAACATCCCTCAATGAAGCCAAACGAAGAGGCTCATAAGGGGACTTCATTAAGGAACGTACAACTAAGGATAAATCTCACGCAGGAATGAATGGTGAACGAGGAGCCAACTTGGCAAAGCCTTAAAACAGAGCTGACATCCCAATCCTGTCAAGATATCCAAGCCAGCCTGCCAGAAAATTGGGACCAAAGCTGAATGATAGCCCCTAATGGACGCCAAGGACAAATGCATTGTGTCCCAAAGAAAAAGAAAAAAAAGTATGCTAAGTTCATTACAGAGACCAAGTGAGGATGACAACTCCTCGATTCAAATCAACCACATAAGACAGACCACTTTGCCTGTGATAGACTCTGACAGAGGACTGTGTGACTGGATGGGCCATAAATCTAGCAGCCTTCCATGAAAAGCCTCTCTTTCAGAGGAGATGCTGGTGTCTCCACACAGGTGAAGTGCTCCTGGAGACTTGTGAAAAAGATGGCGATGAGGCTGGCAGTACAGAGAGGCCCATGGAGGCAACACTCGAGGATAGTCCACTAGCAGACTCAAAAGCAGAGAAAACGAGTCTGCCTGATGCCACCGCGGAGCAATCGGAGTCATGTGAAAACAAACAAACTATCTCATTCAAACCAGCACCCATCGAATCAGAGAGAAGGGAGAAAAGGTGTACAGATCCAAGTCCTCCCATGGAAAGGCAAACACGTCCTCTTTCCAAACTCTCAGGTCGAGCAGTGGAGACACATACAGAGGTAACTGGTGATTAAAGGCAGTTGCAAACAGATTCACCTGCAGTGCACCCCACACCTGAAAGACCTGCCTATACAATGCTGGATGTAATGTCCGCTCTAACCCCACACACTCATGACTGAATATGTCCGCCACTGCATTGCACCGTCCCGGCACAAACCTGGGGCAAAAAGAGACTGAGTTATCCTCACACCACCGAAGAATGTCCCCCACCAGACCCGACAGAGACTCAGACTGAGTGTCCCCCGAGTTCCGTAAATAGGCCACCACTGTCGAATTGTCTGACATGAGACACCACCGTGCCCGACAACTCCCACTGAAAGGACTGCAGAGCCCAGAAAACAGCCATCATCTCCAGGTGATTGATGTGAAACCTCTGTTCCTGTAGAGATCACAGCCCTGAGACAAGAGAGTCTCCCAAATGAGCACCCCAACAATGAAGGGATGCATCAGAAAACAGAGACTGTTCCAGAGGTGCCATCATAAGGGAGCTCCCTTGAGCAGATGAACTGGATCCATCCACCAGGAGAGGTCTGCTAGACACAGTTGGGAAGGAGGAACCCGTTACCAGGGTGGGTCCAACACTGCCTCCCAGTGTTTCTTCAGGCACCACTGAAGGAACCAAGAGCATACCTGGCCGCCCAGGACCAGCTTCTCCAGGGGAGCCAGATGACCCAGGAGTGACCTCCATAGAAACACCATAGGGGCTCTGTCCTCTAGAAAATTCTGTGCCACCGATAAACACTGGCAGGCCCTTTCTGGCAATGGAAAAACCAGAGCCCTCACTGAATCCAGCACCATGCCCAGGTACTGCTTCCTTTGCTGGGTACCAGGTCCGATTTGGGCAGATTGATCTGAACATCCAACTGAGCACACAGCTGCAAAAATCCCGGATGACACCTATGCACCCCTGGAGAGTAGTCCCTGTGACCAACCAATCATCCAGGTAACAGTGCAGGGAGATATTGTGTCGATGAGCCCATGAAAACACTGGAGCCATCATCTTGGTAAAGACCTGCGGTGAGGTGGCCAGGCCCAAAAAAAGAACTCTGAACTGAAAAACCTTGCCTCACCAAACGATTGGAACTTGGAAATACATGTCCCTTAGATACAGAGACACTATGCAATCTCCCATATTCATGGATTCCAAAACTGACACTACCGTCTCCATCCAGAAGAGGCTGACCACTAAAAACTTGTTCAGAGCTGAGAGGTCAAATGCAGGTCTACAACTACCTGTTACCTTGGAAACAAGGAACTGATGAGTATAACGTTCTAGCTTGCCCACAACAAACTCTGTGGTCTCTTTGGCATACATGTCCTGCACCACTAAGTCCAAGGTCACATGACGATCCGACCCTTCTGTACAACTCACAAACTCAATTAGTCTGGCAGACAAAGGAGGGGGATGCAGAAAGGGGAGGACATACCCATAATGCAGAGTCCCCTGTCTGCCCTTTTTATCTTGCTGCCCCGGGTGCAATGGCTGAACCCCGAAAACAAGAGGCTAACCCCTGCACCACAGAAGAGAGTGCATGTTACTGAGAAGCCAAGTGCTCATTGTCCTGCACCCTGGCCATCACAACTGGGTCAAATAGCATGTCAGAAAAGGGAGAAGAAGCTGGTGATTCTCATTGTCAGGAAAGGAGCAAGGCAATGACTTGACTACCGTCTGCCTCCATAGCATAAGGAGTCTACAACGTAGCTCCTCAGCAGAACGAAGAATGTCCTTATTAGCACCAGTACCATCTCGACCTCGGGACCAGTAGCACCAGCTGCTCCAGCTTTGCCTGGCCTCTGCATAGTCCAAATCATACCTGTGAATCAGGAGACTGGAAACCAGAGAAGGGGGAAACCCTAAGAAGAGGAAAGAAAGAGGGAAAGCCAGCCCAATGTCTCCTCCATCATACACATGTGTCTATGCAGCTGTGATGAAGGGGAAGATTTACGCTTACTGGAAGAAGCCTTCACTCCTCTCAGTACGGTCTTTAATACTATACAAGACGTAGAAACTGGTCATGGGAGAAAGGCTTGCAGCAATCACAAAGTGAAGCAAGGCTACAAGACACCTCCCTACATGACAGACACTCCCCATGAGGGTCCACTGTAAATGACAATAAGGAACGAGAATACTTCACACACTTATGTGGTATAATAACACACTTCTTCCCTGTAGAAGATTGACAAACCAAGGAGCAACGAAAGGCTAATCCAACTGCTGCTGAAAAGAAAAAAAACAACAAGCTGATAAAAAAAAGATGAGCCGAAGGCATGTAATCCCTGTGACAGCAAAGAGGCGAATGAGGGAACTGACTTGATGGGTGGTACCTGGGAGTAGAAAACTGGCTGAGTGTCTTCTCAAGAAAACAAGAAAGGGCACCTCAAGTATTTCTTTCATTTCTTTTCTCAAGCTGTTAGACATGGTGTAAGTTTGCTCTGGAATGGTGGGGTTTAAGCAATAATTAATAATTATGGGTAGTAGTAATTGTAATAACAAAGCATATTTCTGTTATTGCGTTAAAATTTACTTTGCAATTTAGCAGAGTTGCAATGGGAAAAGTTGCAGTTGGAAAGTTGCAAGTTGCACTAGGGTATCCAAAAATAGTCACTAAGTTGGAAGTTGCACTGGGATGTGCAGAAAAAGCTGTAAAGTCACATTACACAGGAATGGCCAAAAAATAGCTACAAGGTTGAAGTTGCACATGATAAATCAAAGTTGTGCCCAGCTCTCCATACATCTGGGGCTGCACTGTAAGATGATAAATGTGGACATGCTGGAAGAGGCTACATAACAACTGGTCATAATACAAAATACAGTGGAGACTCAATACCTGAATGTCTTAACCGTCAAACTTTTCAATACTCGAATGCAAAAGTTCAATTTAATACTTAAAAAAATACCTAGTAGTCAAATGTCCAATCACATAGTTGTAAACAAAGGCTCCCTGGCCTCTGTTCCCCCCTCCACCAGTTATGCTGCCACTATCATCAGAATAACATTCTCCTGCACTCTGTCTGTAGTTTTTTATTTAAAAATTTACAATAGCACCAAAGGCTTATTAGTGGTGAGAAATATCTGGTAATCAAACAGTCGCACACATGGTTGTAAACAAAACACTGGCCTCTCCTTTCCCATCACCACATGGTCCACTTCTGATACCAGTAATACCAGTAATACCAGGGCACAGGTAACAGGTACAGGTAACTCTTGATTTACGCGTGTTTAATCTATGCGTTTTTGTTAATACGCGACCGAAAAAATATTATAATTAATTAAATTTGCACGATCGGTTTGTTTATATGAAATTTGGCTCAACCGCATTTTCAAACAGAGCACCAGAGAGTGGACAGTGACGGCGAGTGCTTGTGAGGGGTGAAAACATTGGCGTCCTGCATTTATTTTTTTTACTAGTGTTTACTTTTATATTGTGGGGTTATCTTTGATAAGTAGATTTTTGATAAAATGGAAAAGCTCAGACGAAGATGGTGACTGACTGTGGTGTGAGTGGTGAAGGCAGTAACGCAGTGAGTGTTGTGTTTACATATTCTTTGTTTTGTTGTTTTCTCTTATTATTTTTGGTTTTTTCTTTTTATTTCTTGCTTTTCCCTTTATGTACCTTAAATACACTTCTAGAATTTAGAATGGTAAATAATAAAAACATGTTAATTTAGCCAAATAAATGGAATATTTTGTATGAATTCTTTCGGACCACATCCCGCATCCCCCCTATTATCTACTGTTTCTTATGAGAATTACAAGGTTGTCTTACGTGAATTTTGATATACGCGATGCCTCTTGGAACACATCTATCACGTAAATCGATAGTTACCTGTATTCCGGTATACCAGATCCCTCGTCCCACAGCTGTGAGAGAAACATCATTTTTTGCCTTCTGTCCGTAGTTTTTCATTTAGAAACTTTTAATGGCACCAAAGAAGTTTATTAGTGGTGAAAATAAGGAATCTAGTGCGAGTGCAAGTGTTGAGTGAACTACAGCCCTCCACTAGTGGGTTCACAGGAAATCACACCAGGAGAAAAGATACCAAACATTTTCATGGATAGTAACTTGTCCTCCTATGACCTCCCACCTTCTCCCCACCTTTTTCCCTCCTCTTCTGCATTTTTCATCACCAGCCTTCACTTATGGTATGTACAAATCTAAACTATAAAAAGATTACTTTGAAATTTTTGTAAACTTAAGGTTTTTGCAAAGATTAGAACAAATTGTCTGAATTATAGGTATCAGTAGTCAAACTTTTTGATACTTGAGCAGCCATTTGGAACAAATTAAATCCAGTTATTGAGTCTCCACTTTACACTACAAGTCCAATATCACAAAATATGGTTTCAAAACCCTTCACTATTTCTACACCAATCTTCCAAACTGTCCTGTCAGTGCATCTAAATAAAAGTTTTAAAGAAAGGGATATCTCATGCAGACAACTGTCTACTTACATGAGTGCTTAAGGTTCCTTCAGCTGCAATCTTCTGACTCTTCTCTCCTTTTGAAAAGTTGTTTGATGAGCCATGTGGGGACTGAACATTAGGCTGGCAGGAACGGGAGGGTGATGGTTGCCATCTGCCTGAGCTACATGAACTAGATTTCACGTTAGTGACAAAAGGTGGTGGAGGATTATTTTTTAACTCCTTAGCTAATGGGCTGGCCACACTGTTGTGCCACACTGGCCGGCGATCATATTTGTCTGGATATAAGGTTTGTGTTCTTTTAAGAGGAAAATGGCCAATAACTCCCTTTCTCTGAGGATGTGGAGGGAGGCCTGGAGCCAGAGGAGTAAGAGTTACTGTAGGACTATCTAAGTGAAGTTTGATTTGTGATGCTTGGGGTTGATGCATCCTGGAGGTGGTTGGTGTGTTGCTTTTAGATAAAGATTTAGCAACTTTAAGAATGGGAGTTTTCTTTACAGTAGTGAAATGACCTTCTTTTGAAGACTGTGAATGAGGTTGACTAAGTGGGGTTCTACAGGTAGGTGTGACTCTTTGGGTGTGTTTGGTCAGTTTTAACTGGGCAGCAGACTTAGCTAAAGATGACACACTACTGCCTTGCTGAGTTCTGGCTCTCAATGATGAGCACAGAGAGCTTCCTTCTTTTTGCAATGGTGTCTTACAGAGTTTCTTTCTTCCTTTCTTTTCCTTAACAACATTTGCTGAGGCTTGATTGAACTCTAGTGATGAATGAAAGTCATTAGAGCTATGGCTATGGATTGGGGTGGTACATTCTTGAAAGTCATTGAATTTGAGAGAAACAGGGAAGGAAGTTGAAGTATTAAGCTCCTCAAGTCCATCACAAGGCTTTTCAAGGCTAGCAATAGGCTCCATGGAATAACACTTTGGCTCATCATGACTGCTAACAGACTCCAGAGGACAAACAGAGGGACTGCTATCTGGCTCATGGGTTTTACAGTCTAGTTCACTGGTGTTATAATCAAATTCCTTGAACTTACCAGAAGACATTTTTAAACAATTGAGAGGCACATTATAACTGGAAGCTTCTTTAGGTATGTAAGAAGGTTCTAGATTACATTCAGGGCCTCTTGAAGTATGGCTTGGAGATATATTATGTTTCTGATATCCTTGCAAGGAGGATGTCCCTTCCTCACCATAATTCATTCCATATTTCATGAAGAGTTCTATTTCCTCTAGGGTGTCATTGAATCTAGAAGTTAGGATGGTAGGCGAAGACTCACACTTCATTGAATTGTCATTACTATTCCTGGCGCTGTTGAGAAGCTCCATATGATTCATGTCCAATTCTTTCTTCACAGGTTCTTTATGACTACCATCTTGGTTATTCAACCTACTATGTGATTCAGAAAGAATAAAATCAGAGTCTCTGGGTTGGCTAGGAGGTTCTTTGAGGTTGCAATCAGTCTCTATGGAACTGTGTTCAAGCACCAATATACTGCAGTCAGAGTCAGTGGGATAGCATTCCTGCATGCTGGAGCAATAGTTAGTCTCTGTAAGAATACCACCATTGGAAGTAATAGTAGGTTCTCTACAAATGTTTGGAGACTGACTGGCTGTAACATCACCCTCTGTGCGAGTGTCTGGAGACTGACTGGCTGTGCCATCACCCTCTGTGCAAGCGTTTGGAGGCTGACTGGCTGTAACATCAACCTTTGTAGGAGTGTTTAGAGACTGACTGGCTGTGACATCAACCTCTGTAGGAGTGTTTGGAGACTGACTGGCTGTGACATCAGCCTCCATAAGAGTGTTTGGAGACTGACTGGCTGTGACATCAACCTCTGTAGGAGTGTTTGGAAACTGACTGGCTGTGACATCAGCCTCTGTAAGGGTGCTGGGAGACTGAGTGGCTGTGACATCAGCCTCTGTAAGAGTGCTGGGAGACTGAGTGGCTGTGATATCAACCTCAGTGGGAGTGCTGGGAGACTGTCTGGCTGTGACATCAACCTCTGTGGGAGTGCTGGGAGACTGACTGGCTGTGACATCAACCTCTGTGGAAGTGCTGGGAGACTGACTGGCTGTGACATCAACCTCTGTGGGAGTGCTGGGAGACTGACTGGCTGTGACATCAACCTCTGTGGGAGTGCTGGGAGACTGACTGACTCTGGTATCAGCCTCTGTAAGAGTACTGAGAATGCTGGGAGACTGACTGGCTGTGACATCAACCTCAGTAGGAGTGCTGAGAGACTGACTGGCTATGACATCAGCCTCTATAGGAGTGCTGAGAGATTGACTGCCTGTGAAATCAGCCTCTGTGGGAGTGCTGGGAGATTGACTGGCTGTGACATCAGCCTCTGTGGGAGTGCTGGGAGACTGACTGGCTGTGACATCAACCTCTGTAGGAGTGCTGAGAGACTGACTGGCTATGACATCAGCCTCTATAGGAGTGCTGAGAGACTGACTGGCTGTGAAATCAGCCTCTGTGGGAGTGCTGGGAGATTGACTGGCTGTGACATCAGCTTCTGTGATCATGATGGGAATGTTGGTTGACTGACTGGCTGTGACATCAGCCTCTGTAAGAGTGCTGGGAAACTGACTGGGTGTAGCATCATCGTCTGTGGTCATGCTGGGACATTGACTGGGTGTAGCATCAACCTCTCCTGCAGGAGGAGCACTAGGGATGTGTCTGTAGAAAGAAGACAGTGAAGTTTTAAATCAAGATGTAAGGCTGCTGATGTATACTACTAATTAATTAACAAATACTGTATATGCCAGACTAGAAGATGATTCCGTGTATACGACAAACCATAATTTTTGAGGGAAAAATTTAGGTTTTGAGCTTTTATGGGTGTAAAAGATGACCCCCTTAATGATGGAGGGAGTCACTGCTCACATGGTTGGCTGAAGGGTCCTGGGGTGCAGTAATATGGCCATTCCTTCACTATCCCTGTTGCCAGTTTTGAAATACAGCCATCCTTTATTTATTAATCCAATTAATTACCGTATTTGACAGCTCATAAGACACAAGGGCTCATAGGACACACCCAGCTTTGCCAGACATTGAAATGAAAGAAAAGGTAAATGAGTAGATTTAAGCTCTGAATATGAACTGAAGGATTGCATCTGACATTTGAAGCCTCTTACATGCACTTTGATCATTATTAGGTCTCATTTAAAAAACTTCAATATTTGCTAGTAGCCTACATACCAATCTTGTTGTGAGATGTAAACATGCACGTGGCATATAGCCTCAGCACTGACTGTGAGAAGAGACTACATGCCTAGTAATTAGATTTTTTTTTTTTTTTTTTTACATGTATGGAAGGTAAGAATGTTAAAAGATAGGTGCAATTTTAATTGTATGATTTTAATTGTATGAAAGTGAGTCTTACCTCAAGGAGTAACAGCATTACACTGTAAAGGACTCACTAAGTCTTACCCATGTCAAGATCAATATCACAGATCCTGTATTCTGTTTAAGTTCATGTGGTGTATGGCAAATTATTCTTGTCTAGTGTCATTCTATGTGAATTGCCAGTATGTATGACCTATTATATATTGTTACCTTCAAAGAAAGAGTTGTTTTGTGGTATAGTAACTATCATCATTTTGTTTACAAGTGCAAAGATGTCTGGGATTTGAATTTATAGCCTCTGTTCCAATAGAATGACCACCAACCACTGCCTCAATGCTGAACCTTGGCCTCATAGGACACAGGTTCATTTCCTGAAACTTTTTTTTTTTTTTTTTTTTTTTTTTTAGAACAGGATTTTAAGGAAAAAAGTATTTTTATTGTTTTAATATTACAATATAGGCAGGTAATATTTTAAACATGCCTAAGAAAACGTGGCTGGGTGCACTGACACATGACACCGTCAGTAAACATTCGACAGCTGTAGAGAGGAAATCCCCCTCTGTCATGCAGCAAATAAAGTGTATGTGTGTGTCTGTGTTTACCTAGTTGTAGTTTTACAGGGCTTGGGCTTTATGCTGGTGTGGCCAAGTCTCCATATCTACACTTATCCAATCTTATTTTAAAAGTATGCACACTCGTTGCAGACACTACTTCTTCATTTAAACTGTTCCATGTCTCGATACATCTTTGCGGGAAACTATATTTTTTGACATCTCTCAGACATATTCCTTTTCTCAGCTTTTAACTATGCGATCTTGTCCTTCGAGTGTCATATTCTTCTCTCAGGATCAGTTTCTCGTTATCCACTTGGTCCATTCCGTTGATCAATTTATAAACTTGCATCAGATCTCTTCTCTCCCTTCTTTGTTCCAGGGTTAGTAGATCCATACCCTTTAGTCTCTCCTCATATGTCATCCCTTCAAATTCTGGAACCATTCTTGTAGCCATTTTTTGTAGTTTCTCCAACTTCCTTATGTGTTTCTTTTTATGAGGGGTCCACACTACTCCTGCATATTCCAATCTGGGTCTATTTTAGTACTTATCAATTTCTTCATCATTTCTTTGTCCATGTAGTGAAATGCTACTCCAATATTCCTTGGCAAATCATATGTTTCTCTAAAATTTCTATCAATATGGCTTACCGGTTGATTGTTTTCTTCCAGTCACTCCTAAGTCCTTTTCCTTTTTTACTTTCTCCAGTTCTACTCCATCTCCCATCTTATAGATTCCCACGGGTCGTTTTTCACTCTTTCCCATTTCCATGACATGGCTTTTATTCACATTGAATTCCATTTCCTACTTTTTAATCCATTCCCAGATCTTATTTAGGTCTTCTTGCAGTATTTCACAATCCTCTTTTTGCTTTATAACTCTGCACAGTTTCGTATCATCTGCAAACAGATTTATGTAGCTGTTGTTCACTCCTTCTGGTAAGTCGTTAATATAAATGAGGAAAAATATTGCTGTGTGTGTGTGTGTGTGTGTGTGTGTGTGTGTGTGTGTGTGTATATATATATATATATATATATATATATATATATATATATATATATATATATATATATATATATATATATATATATATATATATATATATATATATATATATATATATATATATATATATATATATACAGTAAGATTGGTCATCTCGCGGTAAATTGGTACTGGACTATCGGCCGCGAGATGAAAAATCGCGAGATGAGCGATATTGAAATACATGTAAATAACATAATTGGTTCTTAGGTATGGTACATGATCATCCTATAACTCAAAATAACCGTCCAAAAACACAAAATATTTAGCTGAAAATTGTTCACATAAACGAAGTTATGCATAATCTGTATGTTAATAAACAATATTAAACACTTTCCAACATAATAATCATTTTTCTTCTTACGTTACGAGAGTCTGTGACTGGCCTGAGTGGCCTGGCGTGGTAGTGGTGGGGAGCCATGACTACTGGCTACTTGCTCCCTCCTCCACTGTTTGTGCAACCTCAGCTTCAAAGCCACAAAAATCCAGAGCGATGTCATCTTCCTGTAAAAGGCCCAGCAGGTCGTCAACATCCTCTTCATCTTCAGCTGTTACGTTAGCCAGAGCATTGGCAGCCTGTGATTGACTGAAGTATCCTGTGATCAGTGACTGGTGGCGATCATTAACACGAGACATGTAGAGGTCTTTATAAATGTTCATCACTTGATCAAGAGATGGCTGTAATATGCTGCGTGGATATGGGCGCCTGTCATATTCCTCCAGTTGTTCAGTCAGCCGTGAGAAGGTGGTGAGAATCTCCGTCAGTTGCCTAGTTGTCGGTTCGCCTGACTGAACATTTTGCTCCTGCTGTCCATCCTCTTCAGGATCATTTTGAGCTTCATCTTCCTCAAGCATCTCCTCAATAGTAGCCTCCTCTTGATGGATACCAATAATTTCTTGCAAGTCACTGGCCTCCACAGCAGGTGCAGGGATCAGACGTGCAGCTTCTACAGTCTGCAAGAGTGTGGTGGCTTCCTGCTGGCACTCACGCACAGCTGTTCCGACCTCACCTAACAAAAACTTCCAAGTGTGTAACACTGTAGCTTTGTTTATTTTCTGCCAGGCCTTCACAATGCGGTCAACAGCATCCTTAATGTTGTAGTTTTTCAAAAACTGGTTCACAGTTAACACTTCTCGGGTCTGAGATGGTGGTGGGTCTGAACTGGCCGCTTCTTCTTCTTCTTGTGATCCTTTTAGCCTGCGTGTTGTCTTTCCCCATGATATTTGTTTCCACTCCTCTATTGCCTGCTATAATGGAGATCATATCTTAGTATTCATATACGCTCATGCCATGAGGATAACCTCAGCTCCGTGGCACTGAGTGATAGTGAATTATTAATGAAATACTGCGGTATTTCATTAGTAATTCACTATCACTCAGTGCCATGGAATCTAGGTTATCCTCGTGGCATGACCATATATGAATACTAAGATATGATATCCATTATAGCAGGCAATAGAGGAGTGGAAACTTAAACATCATGATGAATGTAACACCAAGCAAAAGGGTCACAAGAAGAAGAAGAAGCGGCCGAGTCGCCGCGAGTCTCCCGCTTCGTCTGTGGCTCATCTCATCTCTGCTTTATTTTTTGGTATTTCATGTAAGATTTCACTTTATGCACTACAAAACAATCCTTTCTTGGGGACGGTTTGTAAAAAGCTAATAGAAATGTTGTTTTGTGAACATAAATGCATATATAAGACAGTAACACCACCTCCAGAGGTGGTGTTCCCAGCAACCTCAGAGCAACCTCAGAGCAACCTTGTCACTGTCCCTCCAAGCATTCATGGATGCCATTTCGGTGCAAGAGGCTGCTCTGACGTTATTAAAGAATCTTGGATCCAACTCCAGGAGCGCTAGAGACAAAGGCGGGGAGCCAACCAATCACAGCGAAGCTACCGCATTCGGTCCCTCACCCGGCAAATTCAAATCACAAAAATTTGCTAAAAACGGATGTGGTTGTACGTTATGCGAACTTTTTGGTCTAACTTTATATAGTTCGTTCAACCGGAAATTCGTTAAACGAACGATCGTTAAGCGGAGTATTACTGTATATATATATATATATATATATATATATATATATATATATATATATATATATATTATACTCCGCTTAACAAACGTTCATCTAACAAATTTCCGGTTTAACGTACTATATAAAGCTAGACCAAAAAAGTCTGCGTAACGTAAAGCCACATCCGTTTTACCGAATTTTCTGGGTTTGAATTTGCCGGGTGAGGGACCGAACGCAGCAGCTTGGCTATGATTGTCTGGCTCCCCGCCTGTCTCTAGCGCTCCTGGAGTTGGATCCAAGATTCTTTAACAACCTCAGAGCAACTTCCTGCTGCGAAATGGCTTCCATGAATGCTTAGAGGGACAGTGATGAGGTTGCTCTGAGGTTGCTGGGAACACCACCTTTGGAGGTGGTGTTACTGTCTTATATATGCATTTATGTTCACAAAACAACATTTCTATTTATTACAACCTGCCAGAAAGGATTGTTTTGTACATAAGTTAAATCTTCATGAAAATAAAGCAGAGATGATGATGACCACAGACGGCAGACTCCGGCGACTTGCCGCTTCTTCTTCTTCTTGTGACCTTTTTGCTTGGCGTGTTGTCTTTCACCACAATATTAAATTTGTTTCACTCCTCTATTGCCTGCTATAATGGATATCATATCTTGGTATTCATATACGCTCATGCCATGAGGATAACCTGGACTCCGTGGCAGTGAGTGATAGTGAATTACTAATGAAATATCGCAGTATTTCATTAGTAATTCACTATCACTCACTGCCACGGAGTCTAGGTTATCCTCATGGCATGAGCGTATATGAATACTAAGATATGATATCCATTATAGCAGGCAATAGAGGAGTGGAAACAAATTTAATATTGTGGTGAAAGACAACATGCCAAGCCAAAAAGGTCAAAAGAAGAAGAAGCGGCCAAGTCGCCGGAGTCACCGCCACTTGTGGGCGATCTCATCATCTCTGCTTTATTTTTTGGTATTTCATGTAAGATCTCACTTTATGCATTACAAAACAAGCCTTTCTTGAGGGCAAGGTTTGTAAAAAGCTAATAGAAAAAAAAAAAAAAAAAAAAAAAAAAAATATATATATATATATATATATATATATATATATATATATATATATATATATATATATATATATATATATATATATATATATATATATATATATATATATATATATATATATATATATATATATATATATATATATATATATATATATATATATATATATATATATATATATATATATACAGTAAAACCTCGCTTGACGAACGTCTCTAAGGACAAACAATTTGGGAGACGACCAAAAAATTTGTCAATATATCGACCCAGGGGACGAACGATATTTCAGGGGACGAACACGGTTAACCCCTTCAATACAGTGACGCCTATGTAGGCGTCATGAAGCCTCAGTAGCATATACGGTGACGCCTACGTAGGCGTCATATTTCTTTTCTGAGCTTTCTTCAGTTCAGTTGTCCCGTATAGTGTGTTGGATACCAACTACACACGCCGTATGCTGTCCTTGAAATCCTAGTGCTCCTCCCACCATCCTTGTCTCCACCAATCACTAAAGATAAGCTACATGCGTCCTGCCTTGTGTCTAAAATTACCCAATGGCATAGACTGTTCCCATCTCTCTCTCTCTCTCTCTCTCTCTCTCTCTCTCTCTCTCTCTCTCTCTCTCTCTCTCTCTCTCCATTCCATCCCTCCCCATCTCCCTTTCCTCCCTCCCCATCTCCCTTCCCTCCCTCCCCCTCTCCCTCTCGAAAGATAAGTTACATGCGTCCCGCCTTGTAACATTCGTGGAAAACACACACACACACACACACACACACACACATTAGGTAAATTAGGTAAATACACACACACACGGCCCGGTAGCTCAGTGGTTAGAGCGCTGGCTTCACAAGCCAGAGGACCAGGGTTCGATTCCCCGGCCGAGTGGAGATATTTGGGTGTGTCTCCTTTCCCGTGTAGCCCCTGTTCACCTAGCAGTGAGTAGGTACGGGATGTAAATCGAGAAGTTGTGACCTTGTTGTCCCGGTGTGTGGTGTGTGCCTGGTCTCAAGCCTATTCGAAGATCGGAAATAATGAGCTCTGAGCTCGTTCCGTAGGGTAACGTCTGGCTGTCTCGTCAGAGACTGCAGCAGATCAAACAGTGAATTACACACACACACACACACAAATACAAAAACAACAAATTTTCTAATCTCTCTCTCTCTCTCTTTCCTCCCTTCGTTTCCCTCTCCCTTCTCTCCCTCCCCCTCTTCCTCTCGAAAGATAAGCTACATGCGTCCCGCTTGTGTCTAAAATATTAGCATATGTCTCTCTCTCTCTCTCTCTCTCTCTCTCTCTCTCTCTCTCTCTCTCTCTCTCTCTTTTCTCCGAAGAGAGAAGCGTCCACTTTCCTCTTCGAAGGTGATATAGTAACTAAAAAATAGCAGCATAATACACAAAGACGACAAGTATGACAAGCTTGCACAAGTTTCCTGCGCTCGGGCGCGCGGCACTACCACCCGTATATCATACAGGCGGGCTTTTTTAACATCTGGCTCGAAGGGGTTAAACAGCTCGCGGCAGGCGAACCATTTGTGTGATAGAAAAGGATTGCATTTGCAAAGAAATACAAGGGCTGGACACCAGAACAGTGGAAAAAGGTGATGTGGAGTGACGAGAGCACCTTCCAACTTGTCAGGGTGGGCTCCAAAGTGGTAAGGAGACCCAGTGATGTGTCCCAGTGCAACCCACAGTACACAATTAAGACCATGAAACATCTGGAAAGTGTTACGGTATGGGGGTAGTTTAGTGGTGGAAAGGGCAAGAGTGGACAGTATTTTCTCCCAAAAAATGTTACAATGAAGGCAAACAACTACATTGAGGTGCTGAGGGAACATTTGCTTAAGTGTGAATCTTTTTTATGCAAAATGGTACCCCATCCCACAGGGCCAAAGTGTGAAAAATTTCCTGCCAAACAATAATATTCCCCTGTATGAGTGGCCTGATAATTCCCCAGACCTCAACCCAATAGAAAATTCCTGGAACATGATAAGAGATGAGATGGAAGAGTGTAGGCCCACCTCTATCCCAAACCTGAAGGAGGACCTAAAAATGTTGTGGGTTACTATGGAGGCCACATCCATGCCTGAAAGGCATACTGAAAAACAAAGGGAATATGACTAAATACTAGACGTACACATAAGAAAGCAATAAAACAAATGCAAGTTATACTTTTTTCTATTTTTATAAAAAAAAAAAAAATGTAGTGGGAACTTTTCCGTTGCAGCAACTGTATACATGTGTACATGAATGAAAATGTATAGCAACCTTCTCTCATCTCCACCTTATGCCTGACCCTACAAGAGAGAAAAACAAACATCTGCAGCCTCAATTCTCTCTCTCTCTCTCTCTCTCTCTCTCTCTCTCTCTCTCTCTCTCTCTCTCTCTCTCTCTCTCTCTCTCTCTCTCTCCTTCTCTTGCCTACTTAAAACTTCATCTAATCTATGAATAATGTTTACATGGCCATCAACAAGCTCTTCTGTGATTATTAAAGCAACAAATCTTCTGAGGATGACTATAGTATTTATACACTCCATCTGATCAAAAATTCCAAGTAAGGGGGTGGCAGGCAAGATGCGGTAGGGTAATGTCCCGTGGAATCCACCCTCTCCAAGAAAAATATACAGGCAACCCCCGCTTAACGAAGGGGTTACGTTCCTAAAAAGCCCTTCGTTAAGTGAAACTTCGTTAAGCGAACCGATTATAACAAGTTTAACCCCTGACTTGAACTTCCATTGAGCGTAAACAAAGCGAGAGTGCATCATAGTACAGTGAAACATTTAATGAAAGTAAAAATTATGAAGTTAAACAATTAATCAGTTTAATTAAAGACTAAGTCATTATAATGTACACTAATGTATGTATGTAAATAACTTTATAATGTTGATGATCTTAAATTTGTGAAGGGAGGGAGAGTGGAGCGGGAAATACACTAGCTGGCAACCTGTGGAATGTAAACAAATGACACATCATTGTATCACATACAAAACTTATGTACCACATTTCCACAAGGCTTTCCATTTTATCCATTGTAGAGTCACGAGTTCAGGTGGTTCTTTTAGCTTGCAAGGAAGATACAGTCTCACCAGCCTTCTTAATAGAGTCTGCTGACTTGAAAATAGTAGAGACAATAGATAGAGTCAAGATAGTGGTGAGCAATGCTATTAGTTTTCTCGCCTCTCTTGTGTCTGAATAAAATCCAGCTTCACTTTGAGAGTAAGAGACTTCCTGGTCTTCTTAGCAATGCTAGGCGACATTGCAGGCCGTTTTGGTGGTAAGTTGAGCCAGGGAAGATGAGCTGCTGCTGACGCTGTTATTGTTTTGAACAGGGGGAGTGAGTGATGCACGTGTTGTCCACGATAGGCGCTGGTGTATTCAAAAGCCTGTCAGCTTGCGTGATACAGCGGTGCTTTCAAACTTGGAAAAAATTACCTGGATAAAACTTCGTTAAAGCGAGCTTGGTGTTCGTTAAACGAGCAGATAGTAGTAAAATGAAACCTTTGTTGTAGCGAAATTTTGTTGTGTGAACCTTTGTTAAGTGGGGGATTGCCTGTACTTTATAGAAGTAGTTTATCTATTAATATTTTCTTTTATGTTTTATTATGTTTCTATATGAAATTTATTATCTATAAATACCTTGCTTCTCTAAAAATCTGTAAAAGAAATTGGAGTGGTGTTCTGGGGAGGTTGGAACAGATTAATGGTTCAATGCACTTCAATGGGGAAAATTGCTTTGTGATATGAGTAATTTGAGACACGAGCTCCGTCACGGAACAAATCAAACTCATATCTCAATGTATCACTATACATGGATGAAAAGGTGATGATCAAAAATTCAAAAGAGAAATTGCAGGATATTCTAACAGTGAAGGAACTGAGTAAAGCAAAAAGTCTAAGGTGGAAGTGATGGTGATTACCAAGACGACTCAGGTTCCAAGGTGCAATGTAAGAGTGAACAACAAAATTATAAAACAGATAAGAGAAGATTTTCTACCTGGGAAGCTACAGAACATATGATGGAAGATATATAGAAGAAACTAAAATAACATGTGAAGCTAAAAAAACATTTCAGAAGATGAGAAATATAATTATCAAGTAATCTATCAGTTACTGCATGGATCAGAAACCTGGAAATCAAATAAACAGCAGCATTTGAAATGTAGTGTTGATGACACTTCTTGAAAATATCTTCAACAGAAAGAATATCAAATGAAGCAAATGAAGAAGCACCGAGAAGAATAGATAGTCAAAGAATACTAATAGTGAAGATACCAGCAAGTCAGATGAGATTTGTAAGACAAGTGATGAGAAGAAGAAAGATAGAGGACCTAAGCTTAGGAAGAATCCCAGGTAGTAGAGCAAGATGCAAAGGGAGAAGTACATGGATGGAATAGGAAGTACAATTGGAGGTGGAAGAAGAGCCTCATGAATACTGTAAATGACAAGGGTGGGGCAATACATGATCACCAAAGTCTGCAGGTAAAGTAAGGTAAGGTTCCATTGTCATCTTTTATATGAAGCTGAATTCTTCTCTCAGACCTTAGCTCACAACTTTACTATGAATGACTGATCTCTTTCCCTCTTTACATCTCCCTTCTTGTTCCTTGAATTTTTAGTTGATCACCTCTATATCACCATTTTCATCCTGCCTAACTAACATTCTATTCCCATTTTTTTTTTTTTTTCCAATACATCTCATTGCCTTACGTTGTGGACCAGCGACGGTAAAGTGGATTACGTTGTGGCAGTATGAGGGTCTTCCTTCCATGATATCTGGCAGCAATACACTTCTCCTTATTTGTGATGGGACCAAAGAAAACCTCATCTTCGCTGCTATCGTTGTCCATCACTGTAATTGAAACCCATTTATCAGAGGGAATATCAAATTCTAAAAAGCAATGAAAAGGGTTAGGTATACACATACAGAAATTTTGAACATTCTCTTCAATATTTGTTCTTGGTATTTTGCATGAAACTCATTAACTGCAGAACTATAATCACATAAAGCCATGTTGATCTGGAAGCCAAATCAAATGTAGGACAAATTAATCTATCTTAATTATACCTCACAAAGAGTTTACGGGTGATGAGTCAACTGTTAATGTACATGAACTTCAAACATTGTAAAAAAGGGGTTTCCAAAATTCTTTAATAAAATAAACTTTGCATATAATACATACAGTATGCATATAATTCTTGATGCTATGGAGCACACATCATTTCTATTCATGATAAGTAGTCAAAGAAACTCACAACTACTTTCCTGGGAAGACAAATGTTCTGATGCTTTTGCAATACTAGCTGGCAACCTGTTATACTGTTCAGGAAGTAAGTAACAGTGTGTGAGTCACCTCAGTTAGCTGATCAGCTAATATAGTGTGGTTTGTTGTTTGGTGTGCCAGATAAAAGCTAACTGCTCTACTATTTTGCTTCCTCCCATCCTTTCAACATGTTTAACCTCTTCACTCAGGCGATAGAAAATGGCCCAAGCATCTGGGCTGAGAGGTGGTGGGGGGATATCTGACTCATGAGACAGCTCTCTCTCTCTCTCTCTCTCTCTCTCTCTCTCTCTCTCTCTCTCTCTCTCTCTTACTTCCATATAGAGAGACAGAGAGAGAAAGAGAATGATAATATTAAGTGATTTTTCAAACTAGGTATATATGAACATAGAAAAATAAAACCATGCAAATTTTAGAGAAAAATCATAATTTGCCTGCTCTTGGCCAGAAAATGGCTGAAAGTAGTTCACTTTTATGGTAAATAATATCAAGCCCTATATTTTGGTTCCATTAAAAAAAAAAAAAAAAAAAAAAAAAAAAAACTATTGCCACCAAAAGTGTATTGGTGAATTATCTTGGTATAAGTGAATCACATATCTTTGAAATAATAATAAAAGTCAAATAAAAATCCATCATTATCACATATGACTTACTGTATTTAATGGCTCATAACATACACGGTCTCATAAGACACACCCAGTTTTGACAGACATTGAAAAAAAAGATAAATGAGCAGATTTAAGCTCTGAATATGTAAAGAATTTCACCTGGCATTTGAAGACACACATGCATCTAGATCATCATTAGATCCCAATATCTGACATTTAAAATCTTTAATATTTGCTAGTAGCCTACATACCAATCCTGTTGTGAGATGTAAACTACTAGCAAACATGTACCTGATAAATGACATTGTCAGTGACTGTGAGAGATTACAGGACTAATAATCATAACTATTTTTTTTTCTTTTTTTACATGTAAGCAAGGTAAGAATGTTAAAAGATAAGTGCAATTCTCATTGTACGAAAATGTGCCTAAACTCAAGGAATAAAAGCATCACACTGTAAAGATTGCAGTGAACCTTGCCTGTGTTAAGAGCAAGACCACCAACCGTGTGCTTTGTTTTGGTTCATGTGGTGTATGATCACTTAGGTAAATTCTTCCTGATTGGTGTCATTCTATGTGAATTACTTGTAAGTATCACTTATCATTTATGTTACCCGGAAAGAAGGAGTTATTTTGTAATGCAGTACCAATCATCACTTTATTTACATGTGTGAAGATGTCTCGGGTTTTATTTTAGAGCCTCTGTTGCCATAGACTTACTACCAACCACTGCCTCAATGATGAACCTTGTGGCCTCATAGGATGCAGGCTCATTTCCAAATTTTTTCTTTAATTAATTAATTAATTTATTTATTTATTTTTTTTTTTTTGAGAAATGGTATGTCTTATGAGCCATCAGATACAGTACATTCTGAAAGATCTCTTATAATATCCAGAAAAAAAAAACATCATCTCAGCAGAACACAGCCATAACATAAATGTAGTACTTGCGTCCTCGCTTTAAGGACATAAAATACACAGCCTCATATTGAATGGGTTAAAATGACAACTAGGAAGAAAAACGAAAGGAGGTACAATATATCTAAAAAAAAAAAAAAAAAAAAAAAAAAAAAAAAAGCTTCACTTGACAGCCAGTTCCCTTAAAGTTCAAATAAAGTTAGCCAAATATCTGACACAAATGTCATTGAAACCTCTCTTAAAAAAGTCAAGTTGTAGGAAGATGGAAATACAGAAATAGGCAGGGAATTCCAGAGTTTACCAGAAAATGGTATGAGTGATTGAAATCACTGGTTAACTCTCACATCAGAGTTGGACAGAATAGGGGTGAGAGGAAGAAGAAAATTTTGTGCAGCAAGACTACCAGAGGAGGGAAGGCATGCAGTTAACAAGATCAGCAGAGCAGTTAGCATGAAAATATCAATAAACAATAACCAAAGATACAACATTCTGGCAGTGAGAAAGAGGCTGAAGACAGTGTCAGAGGAGGGGAGTTGATGAGATGAAGAACTTTTGATTCCACCCTATCCAATAAAACTGTGTGAGTGGAACACCCCCAAACATGCAAAGAGTATTCAATACAAGAACAAATAACGCCCTTGTAGCTACAGAATTAGCAGTTGCAAGGGTGAGAGAAACTGGTAGAGACATCTCAGAACGCCTAACTTCATAACAGTTGTTTTAATAAAAGATGAGATGTCAAGTTTGTAGTTTAGCTGATGAGTAAAGGACAGACCAAATATATTCAGTATAGATGATGGGAACAGCTGAGTGCTTTGAAGAAGAGGGGCTAGATGTCTGGAAGGTTTTGTCAAGTTGATAGATGGGGGAATTGAGTTTTTGAGTCATTGAACACTACTAAGTGCCCCAATCAGAAATCTTAGAAAGGTCAGAAGTCAGGTATTTCACTTCACGACATTTAAACTGACGTCACTTGAGGCATTCAATGAGATGCCCGCCATGTGCGCCTCACGTCAGTTCGCTGCCTACCTCCGTCCAGTCCGCCCGCTCTTCCAGCTGTCCACCCTCCTCCCTTTTTACCGGCTTCTCCAAGGAGTTGCCCTGGTAAGCTCTTTTGATCGTCGCCCTGCTGTTGGGAGTATAATTGGGTGAAGAACACAATCTAAGGATTGTTGTCTATCTGGCTCTCTTTGTGACTCAGAGTTACTTTTTGGTTGCAGTGTTTTTCTCAGGCGAAGGACCGGTCAGAAACTCCGCGATGACCGTCTTCGTCTTCGGTTAGCAAGCGCTCCAGCGGGGAAAATCCTCCACCTACAGGCGAGGAGAGAAGGAGGAAAGACAGACAGAAGGACGATGGCAGCAGAGTTGGGGCTTGCGCTTCGCTGCTCTCTGCTGCCGGCACGAGCCAAGATGTAAACACTGCGCCCCAGTCAGCTGTTCGCGCCACCAGGGACGACCAGCTGGATCGCCTGAGTATGGTTATCAGCGGCCTGATCGCGAAACTGGATGCTTCCACGTCTGCCACTGCCTCTGTGGGGAGTGGTGCTGAGTTTAGTGGCTTCACTGTGCCTTCCTTGGGTAAGGAGGAGGGCGAACTCCTGGAGAGTGCTGCCGACCCCTTAGAGGAGCTGGATCTGCTTGGTGGTGGCCCCCCAGCCCTCACTGCTGCAGATGGGGACAACACTGATTTCCTTCGTGCCCTGGAAGAGTTGTCTGGTCACTTCCACAGGGAGGAAGAGAAAGGGGAGCCACTGCCCGAGCGCCTGGCTTCAATCTTGAACTCCAGCTTGCACCACAGACCTTCTGCTGACGGCGTGAAGGCTACTTGTGGCAAAATTAAACTCTTCAGTAATGTGCCAAACTTGTCTGTCCCAGCCACTAATTCTGCCATTACTAACGCCATGAGTGCTGGGGGCAAACTTATAGACTTGCGTCTCTTTCACACTAATGGACTGATCTCCAAGGCCCTTGTTCCGGTGGCACAGTGTATTAGTGACATTGGTGAAAGAAAGGGAAAGCCTGTCTCCTTTTACTTGGATGGGCTGAATAATAGCCTTAGGCTCCTGGCCTCAGCTGTTAATTATGTGAACCAGCTACGTAAGGAAGCAGTGAAAATCCATGTCAATGACTCGGCGCTTGCCGAGTTATGCAAATGGGACAGTGAAGTTGGAGGGGAAGTGTTATTTCCCTTTGACGTCACGAAGAAGTGTGACGAGATTCGCCGCACTAGGAAGCTGGGGAGGCCTTCTTTCCGCCCCCTTAGGACCTCTACTCCTAGGAGGTTTGCCCCTTACTACCAGGCTTTCGGGCAGTCCAGCAACCCTCCTCAGTCAAGGCTGAGGTCTTATTCTAGGCCTTTTTTAGGGCAGAAGCCACCCCAGGGGAAGGGGGTGTGGCCTTTCAAGAATCGCCAGTAGACAATGTGCCAGTAAGTTTCATCTCCTTTCCCTTGCTGAATACCCCACATAATTTTGTTAGTGGTAAGATTTTTGCAGCCAGACAGTTTTGGCAGGACTTATCTACAGATCAGTGGATCCATGATGTTCACAGTAAGATTTTTCAGTTCCATGCCCTTCCTACTCAAACAGTGCTACCTGGACCTCTGAATCTCTCTGCTTCTGATCGCTTTGCATTAGACTCTGCCATACTGGAGTTTATTAGGCAAGGAGTGGTGGAAGTCTGTGACACTTCTTCCAATCAGGGTTTCTTTTCCAATATTTTTCCTATTATAAAGAAGGATGGTACAGCCAGAGTTATCCTGAACCTTAAAGAACTAAATGAATTTATTCCCAATATACATTTTAAAATGGATACTCTTAAAGAGGTCATACATTTGATTCAACATAACTGTTTTTTTGCTACCTGTGATTTTAAAGATGCTTATTTCTCAGTTTTTATTAGGCCTGAAGATAGGAAATGGCTTAGATTCTTTTGGAAGAGACAATGTTATCAATTCACTTGTATGCCACAAGGCCTAACTTCTGCTCCTCAGATCTTTACCAGGCTCCTTAAACCAGTTCTCTCACACCTGCAAAAACTAGGAATTACTGTGGTCTCATACATTGATGATTGCATTTTTATTGCAGCCTCAAGCAAGAAACTCAAACAACATGTCTGCTATGCCTTACATCTTTTTTATTCTGTGGGCCTCACAGTTAATACATTCAAATCTTCTCTAGAGCCTTCCCAAGAGGTGGAATTTCTTGGGGTTGTGTTGAACTCGGTTAAGATGACAGCTACCTTAGCTTCACATAGAAAGGAACGGATTAAAGTAAAAGGCTTACATTTATTACAGGGTAACTTTTGTCTACATGACTTATCTTCCTTCATTGGTTTGGCCGTGGCTGCTGACCAAGCGGTGGAACTTGCCCCTCTCAGATACAAGTATCTAGAAATAATCAGGAACAGGGAATTGGCCCACAATTTTGGTAACTACTTTTCAGAGGTTAGTTTGGACTCCCATGCCTTAGGTATCATAAAATGGTGGGTTGAAAACATAGATTCCCAGACTAAGTCTCTGCGTTCTTCCCCCCCTCTCTTTGAGTTGTTTGTTGATGCATCTTTGACAGGCTGGGGTGCTTCTGTGGGACCGTCTAAGACAGGTGGCCACTGGGCCCATCACAAATTGGACCACATTAACTGTTTAGAGTTGAAAGCTATCCTCTTTGGTTTACAATCCCTTTGCAGGGAGCATAAAGACATTCACATCTGTCTTCGCTCTGACAATGCTACTGCCGTCGCTTGTCTGAACCGTTGTGGAAGCACAAAGATTAACCTTAACACATTAACAGGCGAGATTTTCTCATGGGCTGAGTCACGTGGCATTTCACTATCAGCAGAGTTTGTCAAAGGACTTCACAATATAGATGCTGAAAAGGAGTCTAGATTAAAAAATGTTGACACTGAATGGATATTGCTCCCCCATATTTTCAGAAAGCTTTGTCAAAATTTTTTTACGCCAGAAATTGACTTGTTTGCTTCTAGGCTCAATGCTCAGGTAGCTTCTTATGTTTCTTGGAAACCAGATCCTGCTGCAGCATTTATTAATGCCTTCACCCTTGACTGGTTCAACACAAGCTTATATGCTTTTCCTCCCTTCAGTGTGATTTCCAAGGTTTTGAAGAAACATCAGAAATCCCAGGCGACCCTGCTTACTGTTCTTCCGCTGTGGCCAACTCAGGCATGGTTTCCGGTCGCTCTCCGCTTACTGGCTCGACCTCCCCTCATACTTCCTCGGCACTGTTTGATTCTGCCACAAGATCCGACACTCACACACCCACAGGCTCGCAACTTGGTACTAGCTGCAATGTTATTATCAGGAGATACTTCGAAAACCGAGGACTATCGCCAGAGGTTGCCCGATTTCTCATTGGATCATGGATGCAAGGTACTTTACTACAATATGGGCCACATATCAACAGATGGGTGTCTTTTTGCTTCAGTAGGGAAGTTGATCCATTTCAGCCATCTTTAGCCTCCTTTTTGGACTTCCTTTTGCTGGAGTTTAGGAAAGGCAAGGGACGTAGCTATAGTTCTATGAACACCATCTGTTCTGCAATTTCAGCTATGGCTCAGATAAATGACCGTCCTGCTAAACAGCACCCTCTAGTCAGTAGATTCCTGAAGTCAGTCTTCCAGGAGAGGCTGTCTTTTCCCCGGGGGTCTTCCACCTGGGACCCAGATATTGTGCTTACTTATATTAAGTCCTTGGGACCAGACTCTTCATTGTCAATTTTGCAATTGTCCAGGAAACTTACAGTCTTAATGCTGCTGCTCTCTGGACAACGCGGCCAGACCCTACACCTGTTGGACATTAGAAACACGACACTTTCCGACTCAAAATTTTTTTTCAGGATAGGCAGCCCACTGAAAACCTCTCGGCCAGGTTCTCATATGTCGGAATTATGCTTTGTGCCTTACCCTTCTGATAAGCTGTTATGTGTTCACACTACTATCAGAAATTACCTAGGCAGAACATTGCTCAATAGAGGAATAACTACTTTTTTCCTTACAACAAAACGCCCCTTCCATATGGCCTCTCGGGACACATTAAGACGTTGGACCCGGGATATGATGATAGCCGCTGGTATTGACCTTTCACTTTTTCCTCCACATTCCACCAGATCAGCATCATCTAGTAAAGCGGCTTTGAAGTTGCCTCTCTCCACCATTTTGTCCACTGTTGGCTGGTCCAGAGAATCCACTTTTGCCAAGTTTTATCAGAGACCGTTGGAGGACCATGGGCGGTTTGCCACAGCAGTTCTGACTGCTGGTGATCAAGAATAGATGGAGGGGTTCCATGTTTTGAGATCTTTTCTGTTTACACTTCTATTTAGCTGTGTTTTTTTATTGACACATTTTTCATTTGTTTGGGTTGTTATCCTTTTTCTACCACACATTATCTGTTCAGGTGTGTATGGGGTTTTTGGTGTATGATGTTGAATTACATGTGATTCAATTTTTGGGAGTCTCGTGTTTCTCTTTTCCCTTGGCCTAGGGAAGTCTTTTTTCTTTGAAGTAATGAAGGTTGGAGGAATCACTCTAAAGCTCTCATTGAATGCCTGGAGTGACGTCAGTTTAAATGTCATGAAGTGAAATTGTAAGATTAAACGAGTACTTACCAAGTATGAAGTTTGATCATAATTTCACGAACATTTAAACTGCGTCACTGAGGTATTAAATGCCCTCCCTGTCCCTCCCTTTCTGTGGGACATCCTGAGGGAATGTTTGTCCTAGTTTCTGATATGATTAGCTGCTTCCTCCAACCCATTTTCTTCTGAAGGACTGACGTGAGGCGCACATGGCGGGCATCTCATTTAATACCTCAGTGACGCAGTTTAAATGTTCGTGAAATTATGATCAAACTTTATATTTGGTAAGTACTTGTTTAATCTTACAATTTTGTGGCATCCCTGCATTATTTGTTAACTTCCTGAAGGGTTGGTTGTTTCTGAAAAAAACATGGATAGGTGTAGGGTGGTATCATCAGTGTAACAGTGGATAGGGTAAGAAGTTTGGTTAAGAAGATTATTAACATATTCACAGCATTTGGATATCCCGCTGCTTCCTCCCTGTCACGTCTGGTTTAACTTAATGCAGTGTCAGTGCTGCGCTATCCACAGACCTGAGTGGAGGTGAGTAGCTTCTCCCTACTTATGAGTTGCCAATGAAACAATAAAACTCGTGCTCCACCTGTGGTACACTACGCCATACACTTGTTCTTAATTTATGATATTGTGTTGTGTGCCACCAGTGGTGTACGTTCCTTGTGTACCATATGTGGCCCAACCTGCTATTACAAACAAATGAAGCACACATATTGTGCATTCATTATAGCCAATCTTTTTATTTATTTTTTTTTCTTTAAGTAGGAGAGAAGGCCACTTGATGCTGATTCTCTAAAAGATAAGAAAGGTCAGCCAAAATTAGGAATCAAATGTCTTGATACCTCCCTCTTAAAAGAAGTCAAGTCGTTGGAAGGCAGAAATACAGAAACAGGTAGGGAGTTCCAGAGTTTACTAATGAAAGGTATGAATGACACAGTAATGGTTAACTCTTGCCTTAGAGTGTTGGACAGAATGGGGATGAGAGGAAGAAGAAAGCCTTGTGCAGCAGGGCCACAGGAGGAGGGGAGCCATGTAGTTAGCAAGATCAGTAGAATAGTTAGGATGAAAATAGTGATAAAAGATAGAAAGAAATGCACCATTTCAGCATTGAGAAAGAGGCTGAAGACAGTCAGTCAGAGGAGGAGAGTTGATGACACGAAAAGCTTTTGATTCCACCCTATCTAATAAAATTGTATGAGTGGAACCCAACAAACATGCGAAGAGTACTTCATACAGGGATGGATAAGGCCCTTCTACAGAGTAAGCAGTTGGAGGGGCAAGAAAAACTGGGAGACACCACAGAATGCCCAACATCATAGAAGCAGTTTTAGCAAGAGATGAGATGTGAAGTTTCCAGTTAAGATTATGAGTAAAGGACAGTGTGGGAGAGGGAGAAACTTAAGTGTCATTGAAGAAGAGGGATAGTTGTCTGATAGGTTGTGACAAGTTGATAAATGAAGGAATTGAGTTTTTGAGGCATTGAAAACTACTAGATTTTCTCTGCCCCAATCAGAAATCTTGGAAAGATTAGAAGTCAGGCATTCTGTGGCATCACTGCATGATTTGTTGACTTCCTGAAGGGTTGGTTGTCTCTAAAAAGACGTGGGAATATGCAGGGTAGTATCATCAGCGTAGGAGTGGATAGGGCAAGAAGTTTGGTTAAGAAAATCATTAATGAATGATAGAAAGAAAGTGGGTGACAGGACAGAACCCTGAGGAACACCACTATTAATAGATTTATGAGAACAGTGGGCGTCTACCACAGCAGCAATAGAATGGTCGGAAAGGAAACTTGAGATAAAGTTGCAGAGAGAAGGATAGAAACTGCAGGAGGGCAGTTTTGAAATCAAAGCTTTATGCCAGACTCTATCGAAAGATTTTGATATGTCTAATGCGACAGCAAAAGTGTCACCAAAATATCTAAGAGAGGATGACTGACTCAGTAAAGAATGCCAGAAGATCACCAATAGAGTGACCTTGACAGAAGCCATACTGGCGATCAGATAGAAGATTGTGAAATGACAGAAGTTTAAGAATCTTCCTATTCAGGACAGATTCAAAAACTTTAGACAAGCAAGAGATTAAAGCTACAGGATGGTAGTTTGAGGGGTTAGAACAGTCATCCTTTTTAGAAGCAGGCTGAATGTGCAAGCATGGAAGCACAGTTTTTGAAAACAATAGGAGGGACCTCATCAGGTCCATAAGCTTTCTGAGGAATTAAGCCAGCAAGGGCATGGAAAACATCACTATGAAGAATTGTGATTGAAGACATGATATAGTCAGAGGGAAGAGGAGAGGGAGGGACAAGTCCATAATCATCCAAGGTGGAGTTGTTAGCAATGGTTTGAGAGAAGAGTTCAGCTTTAGAGACAGAAGAGATGGCAGTGGAGCCATCAGGATAAAATGAAGGAAAGATGAAAAAGTAAAGTTATTGGAGATGTTTTAGGCAAGATGCCAAGAATCTCGAGGGGAGTTTGGGTTTGAAAGATTTTGACATTTTCTATTTATGAAGGAGTATTTGGCAAGTTGAAAAACAGACTTGGCATGATTCCGGGCAGAAATATAAAGTGCATGAGATTCAGGAAATGGAAGGCTGAAGTATCTTTTTGTGGGCAACCTCTTTATCATGTATAGCACAAGAACAGGCTGTGATAAACCAAAGTTTAGATTGAGAGAAAGAATGAAGCATATACGCTTCCATGCCAGACACTATCACCTCTGTTATGCATTCAGCACACAGAGAGGGGTCTCTGACACGGAAACAGGAATCATTCTAGTGAAAATCAGTATAATACCTCTTTAGGTCCCCTCAACTAGCAGAGGTAAAATGCCAAAGGCACCTCCCCTTTGGGGAAGAATAGGACAAGATACATTAATGTGATTGTAATCAGAGGACCCCAACAGAGAAGAGAGGGCAACAGCTTAAGCAGAAAGATTAGAGGTAAGGAAAAAGTCAAGAATGTTGGGCGTATCTCCAAGACTGTCAGGAATATGAGTAGGGTGTTGCACCAGTTGCTCTAGGTCATATAGAATAGCAAAGTTGAAGGCTAGTTAACCAGGATGGTCAATGAAGAAGAATGAAAGCCACAGCTGGTGGTGAACAATGAAATCTCCAAGGATGGAGATCTCCATGAAAGGATAGAGGTACAGAATGTGCTCCACTTGAGAAGTTGAATAGTCAAAGAATTGACTATAGTCAGAGGAGTTACAGGCGAGATAGACAGCACAGATAAATTTGATTAAAGAGTGACTATTGAGTCAAACCCAGATGGTGGAAAACTTGGAAAATTCAAGAGCATGGGCACAAGAGCAAGTCAAATTGTTGCGCACATACGTAGATGCAACATGCAGCTTTGGATTGAAAATGAGGATAGAACAAGTAGGAGAGAACAGAAAAGAAGTTACTGTTAGTTGTCTCAAACAGCTGTGTTTCAGTGAGGAAAAGACAATGTTATTGCCTGACAAATATCATTTTTTCCCTAGGTGATGCCTAAAAGTCCTGGTTGCTGTTTCATTGCCATGGTCCTTGGTATTAACTACCACTTATACTTTATAGTAGATCATGTTGCTTGATGTTTTTCCTCCTGCTGCATAACAGTGAGGGTCTTGATGTGTTTTGTTATGATCATGAACTTGCTGTTACTCCTCACCGACAGATGGCATTAAGTCAGTGTTTCAATCAGCTGATATCTATAAACATGTGACAGCCTCACAGGTTAGATTGCTTTCAATACAATAATAATAATAATAATAATAATAATAATAATAATAATAATAATAATAATAATAATACCAGCAATAATATAATGATGGATGCAGTTAGGGTAGGAAGACATACTGTTCATAAGCTAGGTTAGTGAGCACCAAGGAGAAAATTATCCTACAGTAGGTCTCAACTTCGCATTTGAGACACAGGGCAATGTTTTGAGCAAAAATTTTTGGGAAATGGTGTCCTATATGCCATCAAATTAAGTAATGTTAACTTTTCTAATCTACTAAGGAGCTTTCCCCACTTGATGCCCCATCCCATAAGATAAATTAGCCTAACTGGTGGGGGTTCCTTGGACACCTCCATTTCCTCTCATAATGTAAACTTATTAATTTCCAACAGTTAAAATTTTACCAGAAATGCTCCAAACAGTGAGATGTAAACCCTGCGATGGGCTACAACGCATACAATGTATTGGTTGAAACAACAGTATGACTGGACCAAGAGTGGATGGATTGTAAGAAAAGGCAGTACAGAAAACTCAAATAAGCTGGACATAGGATAATTTGGATACTTTCAGGAATTTGTTTAGTTTTTTACTTGTTTATGTACCTTTTTATTTATTCATTATTGTTATATCTCAAGGGCACCAGTAAGCATGTTTTGCCCTTTAATTGAATAATGTTAACTTAATAGGCTGATATACTGGATAAAATGCCTCTGCTAGCTCTTACATCATCCATGTCATTCCAGGCCATTTGTGAAGTAAAATGACATTGTGCTGTGGCACTACCATCCAAGATCAGTATTTACACAGCTCACAGCTACAGAGGCAGTGTCTACCCCAGCTTTTGTTTGCATTCAAGATGTTTTCAATGTGTGTGTGTATTTACCTAGTTGTAGTTTTACAGGGCTTGGGCTTTATGCTGGTGTGGCCACGTCTCCATATCTACACTTATCCAATCTTACTTTAAAAGTATGCACACTCGTTGCAGACACTACTTCTTCATTTAAACTGTTCCATGTCTCAATACATCTTTGCGGGAAACTATATTTTTTAACATCTCTGACATATTCCTTTTCTCAGCTTTTTACTATGCGATCTTGTCCTTCGAATGTCATATTCTTCTCTAAGGATCAGTTTCTCGTTATCCACTTCGTCCATTCCGTTGATTAATTTATAAACTTGTATCAGATCTCCTCTCTCCCTTCTTTGTTCCAAGGTTGGTAGATCCATAGCCTTTAGTCTCTCCTCATATGTCATCCCTTCAAATTCTGGAACCATTCTTGTTGCCATTTTTTGTAGGCTCTCCAACTTCCTTATGTGTTTCTTTTTATGAGGGGTCCACACTACTCCTGCATATTCCAATCTGGGTCTATTTTAGTACTTATCAATTTCTTCATCATTTCTTTGTCCATGTAGTGAAATGCTACTCCAATATTCCTTAGCAAATCATGTTTTTCTAAAATTTCTATCAATATGGCTTACCGGTTGATTGTTTTCTTCCATCGTCACTCCTAAGTCCTTTTCCTTTTTTACTTTCTCCAGTTCTACTCCATCTCCCATCTTATAGATTCCCACAGGTCGTCTTTCACTCTTTCCCATTTCCATGACATGGCTTTTGTTCACATTGCATTCCATTTCCCACTTTTTACTCCATTCCCAGATCTTATTTAGGTCTTCTTGCAGTATTTCACAATCCTCCTTTTGCTTTATAACTCTGCACAGTTTTGCATCATCTGCAAACAGATTTATGTAGCTGTTCACTCCTTCTGGCATGTCGTTAATATAAATGAGGAAAAGTATTGGTGCCAATACTGACCCCTGTGGCACTCCGCTTTCTACTGCTCTCCACTTGGACTTCATATCTTTAACTACCATCCTTATCTCTCTCCTCCTCAAATAATTTTCTATCCATCTCAATGTGCTTTCTTTTAAGCCACCCTTCTCCTCTAACTTCCATAGTAATCTTGCATGTGGCACTTTGTCAAACGCCTTTTTAAATCTAAATAAATACAGTCAACCCATCCCTCTCTCTCTTGTACTCTATCAACTATTCTAGAATAGAAACTCAATAAATTAGTTACACACGGTCGTCTTTTTCTAAAACCAAATTGGCTATTTGATATTAATTTGTTGTCTTCAAGGAACTCGATCCATTGTTTCTTTATTATTCTTTCACACATCTTGCATATTACACTAGTTAGTGATACCGGTCTGTAATTTAAAGGTTCTTCCTTCCTTCCGCTCTTATATATGGGAACCACCTCAGCTCTTTTCCATTCTACTGGTACTGTTCCATTTTCTATTGAGCATTTTATGATGTTGTATATAGGACTTGCTAGTTCTTCCCTACATTCTTTCAGTATTCTGCCTGAGACTTCATCCGATCCCATTGCCTTCTCTTCATCCAGTTCCTTCATTAACTCTTTTATTTCAAGCTTGGTTACTTTAATCTCTTTCATATAGACTGTCTCTTTATTACCCTGTGGCCTTTCAAATTTGGATTCCTTAGTAAAGACCTCCTGGAATTTATTATTTAATAGTTCTGCCATACTTTTGGGTCTTCCACCATCCCATTCTCTCCTTTTAACCTTTCTATTGTTTCTTTTTGCCTAATTTTTCCATTTATGAATCTGTAGAACAATTTTGGTTGCTCCTTACATTTTTCGACAATGTCTTTTTCAAAGTTGTTTTCCTCTTCCTTCCTCACCTTAACATATTCATTTCTCGCTGCCTTGAAGTTTTCCTTATTTACTGGATTTCTATTTTTCCTCCACCTTTTCCATGCTCCATCTCTTTTCTCCTTTGCCCTAGCACACCTTGCATTAAACCAATCTTTCTTTCCTTCTTCTTTAGGTCTGTATTTCAGGACATATTCCCTGACTCCTTTTTTGTATATTTCAAAAAATAAGTTATACTTCTCTTGCATTGTCTCTGAGTTTTCCATCTCCTCCCAGTTTACGTTTTTAAAATAGCTCTTGAGGTTCTCAATATCAGCCTTTTTGTAATTTAATCAGTCTCCTTTGTATGAATCGTCTCTATCTTCATTTCCCTCTTCTATATCCATTTTATTTACACCATGTGGGCTTTTCACGGGAATTTCTGGGCTAAAGGGGATACTTTTTGCGGTACCTCCTATCTCAAAGCCCACCAGCTAGGAAACCGTTGCCCCGAGTGAGGAAGCCCAACCTACACTCGGACCGTGGACAGGATTCGAACCCGTGCGCTTGGAGACCCCTCGGACCCCAAAGCACGCATGGTTCCACTGTACCACGGCGGCCCCATTTCTAATATTACATGGTAACTCTTTCCCAACGGGCACTTATATCTTATATCATCATTCATTTGTATTTCCCTCGTAAAAACTAGGTCCAATCTCGCCGGCTCGTCGTTTCCTCTGAATCTTGTGCATTCCTTTACTCTCTGGTCCATCATATTGTCTATCATCAGGTTCAGGAATCTTTCTCCCCAGGCTTCTTCCCCCATACCACTTTCATAATTTTCTCAGTCCACTTCTTTACAGTTGAAATCTCCTACTAATATCACTTTTCTCCTTTCTTTAACAATTCTCGTTAGGCTCCTTATTGTGTCATCTATCATGTCCTTATATTCTTGATTGGTCCATGAATTTGTTTTTGGTGGCACCTGTTACAATGATTGTTAACTCTTTTTTATTAATATGCATCTTAACATACAGTACTTCTGCTTTTCCTTCCCCACATTCCACTTGGTTTATCACTTTCTCCTTCCTTAATATTATCATGACTCCTCCTCCTCCTTTACCCACTCTGTCTCTTCTCCATACATTATACCTATTATCCAAGTCTATTTTGATTGCCCCATTTAGTTTTGTTTCAGCCAGGCATACAATATCTGGATTTTCTTTCTTTATGTAATCTCTTAATTCTAATTTACTTGATAAAACCCCGTCTATGTTCGTATACATCATTTTTAGTCTCTTACCTTTATCATTTTGTTAAACTTGTGTCCATGTTTGTGTCCAAATCAGTGCCACATATGTGTGAAATTCAGGATGGTAAGAATCTAAAACTAAGCATCAAACTCAAGTAATGCAAAATTTGAGAAGAGCAAAACTCAAAAAGAGGGGATTAGTCACTTTGTGGATATTACTTGTCACTCCTGCCAGTGGCCTTCTCCCAAAAGCCCCAAATGTCCCTCACTCTGAAAATGTTGCCCACCCCTGGTATAAACCATATCACAAGAGGAAGCAACAATGCAAATTGAAGCCAGATATTGATTTCTCATTGAAGGTGTAGCTAAATCATGTCAATGTCAGATACAATAACAAAACTCACATGTCATGTGGAAAGGTCAGTGACCTTACCAAAAATATAGCAAAACTGTGGGACATGTGTGTAGCATGGTTATAACAGTACTTAAGAATGTCAAAATTCAAGATTTTCCAAGTCCAGTGAACTGTGCACCAGTTAAGAGTGAACACTGACATGATTTCCCATTGTTTATGGGTGAGATCTGTGGGTGGTAGTATTTTGGGATTCCATGGTATCTAAAGAGGTGATCTCTCTAATCACACACTGCCACTTGTGAGGCCATTC
The DNA here is from genome assembly GCF_017591435.1 of Portunus trituberculatus. Lineage (NCBI taxonomy): Eukaryota > Metazoa > Arthropoda > Malacostraca > Decapoda > Portunidae > Portunus > Portunus trituberculatus. The sequence continues at coordinate 11,134,364 of NC_059299.1, forward strand.
CTGACATAACCAATTATGACAGTTACACTTTTCATTTATTTTAGGGACATATCAGGCAATTGAGTCAGAGTCAGTTATTTGTTAACCCGTGAAAGCCCATGTATTTATTTCCAGAGGAAACTTTATAGAAATTTTGATATATCACTAAAATTGTAATTCTAAGACTCTATTACTCTTATGGTTTTTCTTGTAAGTGTCTTCATTTAACAGTTAAGTGAATGTTACTTACAGTGATGCCGAGCTTAGAATTTGTAGAAAATGTCAGGGTCCTTGCTCTTCCCTCTTATGCAATACAAAATGAGTAATATGTTATTTATAAATTATGCAAGTGTTGATGTTAGTAAGATTCCTAATTAAATACATGATATGCATTATGAGTGACTTATTACAATATCACTATTTAGTACATCATTCTTACTTGGAAATCTAGACAATAACTATACTGGTGCCTCAAATACATAGACATTTACATCATGCCTATAAAACTACTACTTTGAATACTCATTTTTCCAAACATATGTGTCTTTATTAAAAAGATAAACACAAACATGTGGAAACCTCAAAAAAGAAAAATAGTTATGCATAACATTGACTAAAGAGCTCCATAGCAGCTTTACATAATCTTTTATCTTCCCTTCCTTTTTGCTTGTCTTCCATTCCTGAAATTCTCATTCCCAGTTCTTCCTGTACCTCTAAAAAAAAAAAATAAATAAAAAAAAAAATCATAATAATAATTACATCACAATCTGAAACTAGCTGAGCTGCAGTAAGGTGACTCAAATCTCCTCTACCTTCCTTACCTGAGTCCTTATCTGTTTGCACTCCATATTGAGGGATGTAAATTATGATTTCTTCTATATCTCGGCCTCTAATACCACCATTTGAATCTTTAGAATCCTACTCCTTATTGCCTGACTTTTCCACTAACTGTTGAGCTTCATTAACAGTCAGACAAATAAAATAAAAGAAAGATACTAAACATAAAACATCTAACAGTTCAACCATTATATTGAAAAGCTTATCATCAAATAATGTACAACAGTGATTACTTTAACCACTGATCAGTGACATGGAAGCTATAAAAACAAAGTATTCTTCAACTGTTGTTGGTGATAAATATCCAAGTATTCAAAGCACTCATTGCCCTGTGTCACCTATAGCCTGGAAGTGATACACTATGTAATTGAAAGCATAACACTGAGATCACTTTTCATACTGATATATGTGTTATGGTAGCTACTGTTTAGCAACTATTTATATTTAGGTTGGTTAACATTGACATTGAATGCATTCACTCACTTCTTTATTCTTTTAGCACTTATTTGAATGACAGTATTTGAGAAGTTAGAGAAAATCCTTCACTACATGATCTCTGTCCTCTTGCCCCAGCTCATGTAAAAAATTATGTTAGCTGGTGTTGTTAAAGAAAAAGGACATAATTGACCTTCACATAAAACATAAAGTTCATTGCTACCTTAAATGATTAAATATCTGTGGACCATTACAAATCTGTCACCTATAGATGACACTGAGTACTGACAGGTTGATATGGCTAACTAGTGAAGTGAGGTTAAGTGAACAATGCCAGTGTTCAGCTGGAAAAAAAAAAAAAAAAAGTCACTATGTGGGATATTCATCAACAGTAATGTGTGAGATACAATACAGAGATGTAAAGGTGAGGTTCCATGTGTTTATCAACAAAGCTGCAAAACTGTATGCACTTCCATCCCCCTTTGAATTTCTTCTCCCCACCAGTAAGGCATAACTACAGATTTTGAAATATCACATTAGGTTAGGTTAGGTTAGGTTAGACTTGGTTAGGTTTATGTCCTAGTGAAGGGAAATAGGGGGATCCAAGAGGGCTGTGGTCCCTCCTGGCTAAGTTATGCTTGGTTTTAGCAAAAGAGGGCAGGTTGTCCAATGGAGCACAGCCCTCAGGCAAAGTTAGGTCAGGTTATAGAAATTTTAAAACTTGAGGGAGATTTAGAATTTAGAAGGCCCATATTTCTCTTATTTTTTGCACCAACTCCTAAAACCCCTGATTGCCCACAGCCCCTCAAGCTTGTTTTATGGGGGATAGGGGGGGTGGGGTAGAAGTGCAGACTTAATATCCAGAAGTAGCTACCAATTTTTGCCAATAAGATCCAAAAGCATTTCATTATACAATTTTACCCATACTGTATAATGCACAATACACTTCAGTAACAGAGACTAAACATCATGAACTGGTATACCTGGGATGAAGGCCCCACAGTAATTACACTGTTTCTTCATTTAGGATTTATTTATTTTATTTATTTATTTATTTTTTTTTTTTTTTGTATGCAAGAGGAAATGCTGCCAAGGGCAAAGGCATGGAAATAGCTCTAACCTATTAACTTCCAGGGATTGCATATTTCTTACCATTTATAAGCAAATATTTTCTTAATTACAATCTACACAATGAAGGAAGTAGCAATGCAGTCAATGAACTTAATCTATGCAAACTTAACCTAGCATATTTCCTAGTGATAGAAATGCTAATGTTATTTCAATGTTACCACTTTAACCTTTCACATTTACAATGCCACTGGGCTATCTTATTGAATAATCAGTATTACTACAGTCATACACCAAAAATCAACATGGCTTTTCTCACCTTTCTCATCTTAAAGAGCTTCTCATTCTGAGTAATTTCAACCCATACATATCCATTGCAAATTGCTGCTTCTTATGTTTTTGAAAGAATGAACTCACTATATCAGTAGTGGGAAGCAATGCACCCACATGTGGGAAGGACAGGTGGGCAGTGAGGCACTGTGGTTAGGTGTGTTCATTTGTGCGTGCACATGTCATATTATTTGCACAAGTACAAGCTATATCACAACAATTGGTTCTTTTGTTTGAACATGAATCCCTTGCCAATAAAAACAATATAAAATTAACTCAGCCAATCATAGCGTCCTATTTCATTGTGTGGCAAGAAAAGCAACTCAATTTGAAGTATTTGAATCCATCTTACTTAGATGTCACTATATATGTGTTATGTGTAGTGTGCACTATTACCAGCGTATTCATCAGTTTTTTAACTATAAGAGGAGTAGAGATTTTTTAAGGGAACATTGTTCTTGCCAGTGCAGGGAAGGAGTATTGGTGACCCATAGGCAGGAAGGAATAGTCAAATCTAGAAAAGTAACCAGCTTAGTAAATGCAAAGAATAGTTTAAAAGTGTATTACATAAACTGTAGGAGTGTTTTGAGTAAGATAGATTTGCTAAGAGGAGCAGCTTGTGTTGAAAATTTTGATATAATTGCTTTAACAGAAACCTGGTTAGATATGCCAGGGAAGGTGTTTGATCAGGTGAAAATTGATGGTTATACACTTTTTCATAAGGACAGGGAAAACAGAAGAGGGGGAAGAGTGGCCTTGTACGTCAAGGACACACTGTAATGTTGCATAAATAGCAGAATTCAGACAGATAGCAAAACAGAGTCTCTAGGGTAGATATTAAGGATGGGTCTCAATCAGTAGTAATGGGTTTAGTGTACAGGCCACCAAATGCTTCAGACCAAAAAAACTCTTCCCTATGGGAGGAAATAAATAGAGCAGCCAGGTACAGTAAGGTATGAGTGGTAGGGATTTTAACTATAGGAATGTTGATTGGAGCTTGATGGTGGGTAACAGGGAAGCAGATGAGTTCATTAAGGTCATACAGGATAATTTTTTAAAGCAAGTCAATTTAGAACCAACGCGGGGAAATAATATTCTAGATTTAGTTCTGACAAACAGGGAGGAGGCAGTTACACAGGTGGAGGTTGGAGGCCATTTAGGTAACAGTGATCACAAAGAAGTAAGGTATACATTGAAATAGCATGAAACTTTTAGAAAACAAAACAAAACAAGAGTACCTGACTTCAGAAAAGCTAATTTCGATGGATTAAGGGAGTATTTACAAATCACTTGGCAGGGGCAAGGCAGATCTGGTCAGGTAGAAGGAAGGGAGGACCAGGGAAGAGCGGGGAGGTGTGACGTTGGGATGGGGCGGAGAGAGAGTGAGGCGGAGGGGGAAGGTGGGAGGTATCCCAGTCAGCTGAGGATTAGTGAGAGCTATACCGAGTTCCTACATAAAATACGTGATGGTCAGATAGCCAAAATTCCTTATAAAACAAAAAAATCATGAAGCAACGATCCTAAGTGGATGACAGACAGACTAAAGCGGTGCATAGGGCAAAAAAGGAATATATTTAAGAGGCTAAAGGCAGGAGATGAATCTTTAAGGCCACTATACTATGAATTAGTAAGATCAGTTAAGAGGTTAACGAGGAAAGCTAAAAGTGAATATGATTTGAGGGTAGCCAGCCAAGCAAAGACGAACCCTAAGGGACTTTTTTCAATTATATAAGATGAAAAACAGAGAAGAAATAGGTCCCATAAGGACAATAAATGGTGAAATGGTTAGTTCTGCGGAATAGATTAGTAGAATTATAAACAAGTATTTTTTAACTATCTTCACCCAAGAGAACACACAGGAAATCCCAGATAGCGATGAGGTATTTAGGACAGAGGATAGTGAAAAGTTGACAGATATCCTTATAATTAAGGCGATGGTAGAGCAGGAGATAGATAAACTAAAGAAATTCAAGTAACCGCGACCTGATGAAGTTTATCCAAGGGTTCTAAAGGAATGCAAGGATGTTGTAAGCGAGCCTTTAGCGGCACTTTTTAGGATGTCACTGGAGTCAGGTGAGGTACCGATAATGTGGAGAGAAGCTAATGTGGTTCCCATATTTAAGAAGGGGGATAAAACCCTAACGTCTAATTACAGGCCTGTCAGCTTAACTTCAGTTGTGGGTAAACTAATGGAATCAATAATAGCGAAAAACATTAGGGAACACCTAGACAAACACGGACACGGCTTGATAAATCACACAGAACATGGATTTACAAAGGGGAAGTCATGTCTTACCAACTTGTTGAGCTTTTATAGCAAGGTTTATGAGGCGACAGATAAAGGTGATAGTTATGACATTCTAAACTTAGATTTCAGTAAAGCCTTTGACAAAATACCTCACCAGAGGCTCTTAAAAAAGGTTAAAGCACACGGTATAGAGGGTAGAATATTAGGCTGGATTGAAGCATGGTTAGATGGCAGGCGAAAAAAGGGTAGTAATTAATGGTTCGAATTCCGAGTGGGAAGAAGTAGTTAGTGGCTCAGTTTTAGGGCCATTATTATTTCTAATAGGTATATATCAACAACTTGGACAGTGGAATTAATAGTGATATCAGTATATTTGCGGACGACACAGAGATAGGTAGACGAGATTAATTAGGTCCGATTCAGATGCCAAGGATTTGCAGGTTGACTTGGATAGGATGAAAGAATGGACAGATAGATGGCTAATGCAGTTCAATATTAACAAGTGCAGGGTGCTGAGTGTGGGTAAAGATAATCCAAACAATAGGACCACAATAGATAACGTGGCACTAGGAAGTTCCATGTATGAGAAAGATTTAGGAGTCATAGTTAGCTCTGATCTCAGTACAAGGAAGCAATGTATCGAGGCCAGAAATAAGGCGAATAGAGTATTAGGTTTCATCTTTAGAAGTGTTAAAAGCAGAAGTCCCGAAGTAATACTAAAATTATACTTGGCGCTGATCAGGCTACATCTTGACTATGCAGTACAATTCTGGTCCCCACATTACAGGAAGGACATAGCTCTGCTGGAGTCAGTGCAAAGGAGGATGACTAAAAAGATACAGGGAATGAGGGATATTCCCTATGTAGAGAGACTGAAAAAACTTAATCTGCATTCCTTAGAGAGACCTAGGTTAAGAGGAGACCTGATAGAAGTATTTAAGAGGTATAAGGGTTTTAACAAAGGGAACATGAATGTAGTTCTTAGGATCAGTAGCAGGGCCAGAACCAAAAATAATGGGTTTAAGCTTAAAAAATTCAGGTTTAGGAAGGAAATGGGAAGGAACTGGTTTTCAAACAGAGTGGTTGATGAGTGGAACTGTCTCAGTGGGCATGTAGTCAGGGCTGAGTTAATAGGGAGCTTTAAAAGAAGGTTAGATAAATTCATGGATGGGGAAGATAGATGGAATTAGGTAGTTTATGCACACTGGGACTGCCTCATATAGGCCTGGCGGCCTCTTGTAGCTTCCCTCCTTTCTTATGTTCTTAAGTGTCCCAAGTACCACAAAATATGCCAATACAGAGAAGACAGCCAGAACATTTGGATATGCACAGGAAGTTACATTATCCCCAAAACTAGAAAGTGCAGGTTCTGTGTTTACAGCTCAAGTGACACAGAAGGAACATTTTTACAGAACATGTCTACCTCCTTGGAAAGTGGTCCTGTTTATTAACAACTAGTTAAGTTGGCACTGGGGCCACAAAACAGCAATGAAGTTTCTGGAAATATTACCAAGCACATCCATAGACCGGTGCTCTTTTTATAGCGAAGCAACAGACTTCTGGTTCACCAATCAGGAGGCTGTTCATGGTCCAGGAACAGTAGTGGAAATAGACAAAGCATTCATCATGTACCACAGGTACAAGAGAGTATGGGCACTGTCACAAGTTTAGCTTTTCTGGGGGAAAAAGTGAATCTCCAGAAGAGATGTTATGTCACAAGTGAGCCCAGTGGATCAGGCCGAGCAGTGTGACAAAGACTTGGAGAAAAATAAATTCACCACAGGTCGATAATTATTAGTGATAGCTGGGGAGCTTACAATAGGTTTGAAAAGCTGGGCTACACCCATCATAAAATCAATCATTCTGAGAACTTTATAGACCCATTAAACATTTATTGTCACTGGAAAGATGTTAAAAGAGTGGGTAAGGCAGCCCGGTATACTGAGATAATATCTGTATCAATACCTGGCCCAACACCACTCTGTGAAAGCCCACAAAGACAACGACACACTGCTACATCAGTCTTTTTCTCCAGGTTGCCAAACTCTGTCCCCCCCACCCCTAAGGCAGCCAACACCAACAGCCAAGAACTGGGGCTGCCAATAAGGTAACATCATATGCATTTCTAAGCTGTTGCAGTAAAAGTACAGAATAGGACCTCCCACTTTTCCTCCATCCCATCCACCCACTCACCTGCCCCAGCAAGCTTGAGGGACTGTGGGGAATCGGGTGTTTTAGGGGGGAGGAGAGAGCCAAAAGAGGTGTGATATGGCAATCAGGGGGAAAAATCTAAGGACAAAATTCATGGATAATATTCACTGAAATCATCATAACCTAACATAATAACTTGCTAGCCAGGGGGCTGCACCCCCAGACACTTCCCTAAACTATCATAACCTAACCATCCACCTAAACTAACCTTACCACAAACACTAACCCAGCTTAACAAAAATGCAGATACTAACCAAAAATACCAAAAACCAAATAGCAAAAGCCAGTATTTTCACGAAAACCTAGGGACATTCCCAAAATTATATGGGCTTGAAAATGTGTAGAATAATAACATGTAATTTAGCTACTCGTAGGTTTAAGGTAAGAAGTACCATGGTACACGCACTAACTTGTATACCTTCATACATGATTGATCACTGCAAACTTAGATTCTGCAGGCACCGGAATATTCATTTAATTGTTAAGGCCTTACAAAAGCCGTCCCCACATTAAAAAACATCACCACAAACATGCATAGTACGTACTTTATCATCTTGCATGGTTGTTTCAATGATTAAGGTGCCAGTCTTTGCTTTTTCCGAAATGCGTTATGAGGAGATTATCATTATCATTTTTTATTTATTTATTTATTATTATTATTATTTTTTTTAAAGTTTGCAGTCTGTGCTGTAATGGTAAGCTTCGTTTTGCCAGGGCCGGGGGACAAACAAATAGTACTGATTTCGGACGGAAACGAAGTGCAGATTCGTTCAAAACAAGTCGAAATCTACTACAAAACAAGTTTCATACTCACGCCTGTGAGCGTCTCACAGGACATCGCCAGGGCTCATAGGGCCCCTCCAGGGGAACCTGGCAGCCCTCAACAACAACAAGTTTCATCCTGAAGTCAGATTACAACGTAACAAGGCAAATTTACCGAACAAACCTGACTGGTGGCTTGCCCTGCACAAGCTAGTCACTTCAATCACCTCTGACATTGCTGCCTACCGTTCACAAGTTAACTCAACGTTAATATGGCTAGCCCAGACACTAGAGCAAATTGCCTGAGCACTACTGAGGTAGCTCGCATCTGCGGGTACGCCAGTCCACTGGCTAATTTGTTTTGGAAGAGTGAAATTGTGTAAGGCATCCTGTGCACAACAAACAGGTAAAAAAAAAACAATTCAAATGAAGCCATGCACATACGCACCAACTGCTTTGGACGACACCACGACTGACTTACTACCAAATAAACCGAAACAACAATACTGATGACTAGGTCGCTGTGCGACTGATACAGGATAACCTAGATGGGCCCTGGTGGCCCTTTGTTATCCTATTATTTATGTTATGTTATGTAACTTTCGAGAACAAGAATTACCTTCAAAAGGAAGAATTCAAACACAGCCTACCAAGCGGCGCCACTGCTGTAACTGATGTTGCCAAGTCGACAATCCCTGAAACAACTTTGCCAGATCTCAATATTCCAGCTAAAAAATATACATAAACATTTCTTGCCAAAATTTTCAAATATTAAGAAATATCTGAGAGATAATTAGTGTGTGCCTTGGAGTGCGATATTTGCAAACTTTGGAGACACCGTACGTGTGGAACTGGCATTTCCAGAGATACCTACAGATCTATTAACAGACTTCTTAAGTCCGGTGGTCAATATGACTGGATTTGTCCAGACTGTGAGATGTATAATGAAACATCCATGCCATCTGGTAAGTGTATTTAATTTCACTGTGTTAGTGTTATAAACATTAAGAAAAAGAAGGTCACTGATTGACTTATAATTGCTCTTCTACTTTATACTGGAGAAGACGGGATGTTGGCTAGAGGCAGTAGAGGAAGGAAAGGATTTAGGAGTAGTGATAGACAGGACTATGAAATTTTCAAAGCAATGTTTAGAAGCAAGAAATAGGGCAAATAGGATCCTGGGTTTTATAAATAGAAATGTTAGTTATAAAAGTAAGGAAGTGGTGCGTAGCTTATATAATTCCTATGTTAGGCCCCATTTAGAGTATTGCATACAGGCCTGGTCACCCCACTATAGGCAGGATATCAACATGTTAGAAGCAGTTCAGAGAAGAGCAACTAGGATGATACCAGCTTTGAAGCGCCTGGAGTATAGAGATAGATTAAAGGCATTAAACATGTTTTCATTTGAGAGGAGATGTATAAGAGGGATATGATAGAGTTATTTAAAATGTTCTCAGATACAAACTACATAGATGTGAGATCTTTCTTTACCTTAGAGGAGGGAAGTAGGACTAGAAATCATGGCAGGAAGATTAGAAAGCAAGGCTGCAGGTTAGATATAAGAAAATATTTCTTTAGTCATAGGGTGGTAGACTTCTGGAATGCATTGCCAGAGACGGTTGTAAATAGCACTAGTTTGACAATGTTTAAAAACAGATTAGATAAGCACTTAAATTTATTAGATTTATAATTATGTATAGCGCTGCATGATAGTTCTTATAAGAAATTTACTATATTTAAACAAGACATGATCCCCATGTATGGGGATTACAGATTGTAGAGGAATTCGATGTAGGACTTAGCCCTGTTAATGGGCCAAATATTTAGAATTAGTATATAATGTATGTGTACTTGTAAGTGTATTGTGTACTTGTAAGTGTATCTTTAAGTACTGATGACGAGGTCGCTGTGCGACTGATACAGGATAACCTAGATGGGCCCTGGTGGCCCTTTGTTATCCTATTATTTATGTTATGTTATGTTTATGTGCGTCGCCGTCTGGGAAAGTGAAGATCTGGTTCTTGATAGAAGGTAAAAGAGGTCCATACAAAACAAAACACACTCAACGTCCAAAACGTCAGTCTCTACTTTCAGACAAAGAATGAGAAGTTAAGCATGGTGAGTCAGTGGGTAGGTCGGCTAGGAAGTGCAGCAAGGATGAGAGCAAGTAAATATGAAGTGCTGCGAGAAGCTTGGAAGAGCGTGGCTGTTCCGAGCATCATGGATGTGATTGCATGGAATGAAAGTAAACTAGAAAAGTTAGAAATAGGGCAGAATAGAGTTACAAGAATGGCACTAAATGCACCTAGATATGCAGCAGTAGAGGTCCTTAGGGGAGACATGGGTTGGAGCACTTTTACAGAAAGGAATTATAGATGGTCTGAGTCCCGCAGCAAAGTGTGCCAGCTGTGTGACGTGGGAGAGGATGAGACGGTGGAGCATGTGGTGCTGGAGTGTGTGAAGTATGCCAGAGACAGGTATGACATGATGCGAGTGGTGCTGAGGGAGCTGGGACATGACAGAGTGGAGATGACAGGAAGGGAATGGATGGTGGTGCTGCTGGGACTCTGTGGGGAGACGAATGAAAGGACGATTGAAGCTGTAAAAGAGTTCCTGGAGAGAATGTGGCGTGCTAGATGCAGGAACTAATGGTGTGAAAGATGGTGATTGCCCTCTTTGTTGTTTGTGTTTCTTTTTTTTCTCTTATTTTTCCCTACAGGCGCTGCCGATACAAAGGCCTGACGCAGAAGAAATTCTGCGTCTCCTGTAGCATCAAGATCAATATCAAGATCAAGAAGTGTTGTCTTCTGCTGACAGGGAGCAAAGTTAGGAGGATGTGGCTGTTTGGAGATAGCCTGGTGAGAGGAGTAGAGAAAGAGATATACTCCCTGTCGAAAGGTGGGTATAGAGTGATGGACAAAAGCAGACCAGGGGCAACTCGGACAGCAGAGACACACAGGACACAGAGCACAGAACTCAGCAGACAATCAGCCAATCAGAGCGAAGAAATACAAGCTCCAAGGACACTTCTACATTGTCCTTAGTTGTACATGTGTACCGGGGTTCCCCGCTTGGCGTGAACCCGCCCTTGTACTACTTCTTTATTCTTCTACTGTATTTTCTCTTCGCCCTTAGCGTCCGCCGAATAGGTCAAGGTGAACCCCGCGGGCATTGCCTCAAGGGGGGCCCTCAGAGGGCTGCCTTAAGCCTGTTCGGTAGGTCAGGCAACCACTTGGTCAGGGTTAGGCGCGGGGTAGGGCCATCTCGACGGTTGTTAGCAGCCGGTTGGTCAAACTGCCCTGCATAGGCAGGCTCCTTCCATATTTCTATCCTGTATTAGCTGTGGTCTTGCGTCGGGCTTCGGCCCCATTATAGGACATATTGTACTGATATGTAACAACCATGCCTCGTGTGAAGATCAAAGCGACGGACCCCAAGGACCCAAGACTGAAAAACTTTCTCCTAGAAACTCTAGCAAAACACGACATATATATAACAAAACTGATTCCTCTCTTTGATGGATTTGTTATCATAACCGGCAACGATCAAGATCAAGACAAGCTCTTCAACCCCAGCACAACAGAAGACCTTCAAAAGAATCACCTCTACCCACTGATTCCACCAGAATTAAAAGCAAACCGTTCAGTAATCATTCCTAACGTAGACAACCATATCTATAAAAATCAGGAAAATGAAATAAAGACTGAAATTGAAGAAAAGAACACCTGGACAGCTAACCAAGTGGACTCGGTTTTCAAGTTTCCTAACTCACGTATACTCAAAATCACATTCAAACAAACAGCAATAGCTAAAAAATGTCAAACAAACGGCCTAAGAGCTTTCCAGATGAGCATCCCCTTCCATAACATTAAACAAGAATTTTTTTACAGTATCCAAACATGCTTTAAATGTTATGAAATAGAAAAACACAACACCAACCAATGTCAAAAGCCAAACAAATTCAAAGTATGCAGCGAATGTGCCAATCAAGGACACACATGGAAAGAATGTACCAGCCAACATAAAAAATGCCTTAACTGCGACGGAGATCATAGAACTCTCGCAGCAAAATGCCCAAGACGGAAGGAAGCAATAAAAGAAAAAAGATCAAACAGCCAACATAACAACATGACATACAGCCAAGCCACACAACACCAGAAATACACCAACACTCCACCACCACCACCACCACCCCAGAGCACTGGAGACACCTTTGCAAAGATAATAACATGTGTAATACATGCACACACGATCAACATGGCAAATCCTGGAACATATGAAAAGGAGCTTAATAATATGTTAAAGTTGAACAACCTGCCTACCATTAAAGCACCAGTAAACCCTCCATCACTGAAAATTATCACAAGTGCCGCCCCTACACAGACAACTACCTCAAGCAGCGACACCACAAAAAGCACAAATCAACAAGGATTGAACACAAACAACATAAACTCCACCAGAGCCATGGAGGAGGAAACAGTCGGCATAGAAGTAGAAAATGACACACCAGCAAAACACACAGACACTGTTACAAAAACTCTTTCCAAAGACATTGGCATCATAATTTACACACCAGAGTCCACTGGATGGCCTAAACAACAGCTCACTAAAACAGACCTAATAGAAGCATTAGAAAACAGGAAATATAAACTCACATTTACAGACAAAACATACACATACTTCCAGATCATACAAGGCATAATGGACGACAAAATAACACTCGAAAAGTGCTGGGAGAAGGTAGCAGATGATCAATTCAAAAAGATAAGACACGGCACAAACATAGAAAGAACACCACCCCCAAGAAGAGAAAAACTACGTAAAAACTCATTCTAAATCTACATTCAATACGAAACTTAAGATAATACAACACAACGTCCTACAGTGGAAAAATCGTAGACATGCACTCTACAACACATACAGACACATAGACCCAGACATTATTCTCATAAACAGCCACTGTCTCCCAAACAGCACACCATTAAAAATAACAGGCTATAAGACATACCAGAAAAACACATTAGAATCTCCCTCTGACGGAACAGCAATAGCAATAAAACGTCATATTAACCACAAGATAATAGATCATTATATATCTGACCTTATTGCCATCAAAGTGGAAACAAGCACTGGACCAGTTATTATCTCCACCTTATACCAACCACCCTCTCGTGACTATCTTCCAACTCCAGACTTCACTGCTCTTTTCCGAATGAACCTACCTGTATATATGATCGCAGACCTCAATGCGAACCATCAAATTCTGGGCTACACATATACGAATAACAAAGGACGACAAATCAACACACTAATACAACATAGAACCATGCAACACGTAGGACCTCACTTCCCTACCTTTTATACTAGAAATAGAGGAACAACACCAGACATAGTTCTAACAAATTATAAAACATACCATAACACACACGTCATGCAAGGCCCCATCACCACCAGCGACCACATGCCAATTATCATGACTATATCGACAGCACCAATTCCAATTCCGGCTCCTCCTAGGATAAATTACAGGAAAGCTGACTGGGACAAGGTTAAAATGAAATAGAGTCAAGAATGGAAGTCCCAAACTTAGATCAAACAAACATTGAAGATATTGACCAGGCAATAGAAACTTGGTACACTATCATAAATGAGTCAATAAAAAAACATATACCGATTACACATTATAAACAGCTACCAGCTCCAAAACTCACCCATAGCACAATATCCATAATGATAAGTTATAATGAACTACGGGATCATGCAGCAGTAAACGGATGGACAATACAACATTACAGACACTTTAAAATTTTACAGGCACTTTTACAGGAAAAACTAATACACGAAGCTAACAAAAACTGGAACGACACAATAAAAAAAACAGCAGACATCTATCATGATCCACAAAAGTTTTGGAAAAAAATAAAAATTCTCTGTGACCAAAGCACTCCAGAACCTGACTACATACTAGATGACAACAACATAAAACTCTACACCCCAGAACAACAAGAAAAGGAACATAGAAAGATATGGGAGGAAGTTTTGGAGAGAATGAGAACGACTCAGACAATGATAACGAAGAAGATGAACACGCTTATGAACATGCAAACATACATGAATTCCTGCTAAATAATGCTCACAGAATCACTCCCTACAATAACTCTGACCACTCTCGCCTTAATAACACACCACTAGACCATGTTATAACCACGGAAGACATAAAACACACAATAAAACGCACAAAGAACACAGCCCCAGGTTCAAGCAACATAAGTAAGCTTGTACTTACCAACCTTCCAGAAAAAGCAATACACACACTATGTAATATATACAATGCCGCTCTATCTTCAGGATACTTCCCAGACATCTGGAAGAAATCCATCATAAAACTTATCCCAAAACCTGGCAAAACACCGCACAAAACCGCAAACTATAGACCAATATCTCTTCTTGAAGTGCCAGGTAAAATTTTTGAAAGAATTATTAACTCAAGACTGAAAAACTTTTTAGAATTTAACAACAAATATAATAACAACCAATTTGGATTCAGATCCAATAGAGGTACCCACCAAGCCCTAGCATTGATAACGGAACAAATAGCTCAGAATAAAAGTGATAATGGCCAATGTCAAGTAATTCTAAGAGATATTTCAAAAGCTTTCGATAAAGTATGGCATTTAGCGCTCAAATACAAGATTTTACAGCTAAACATCCCAACAACAATAGAAAAGCTACTATGTGACTTCCTTGATGACAGAACTGCCCAAATAAAAATAAAAGATCACACAGGCCAAGTAATACACATACAATCAGGTGTACCTCAAGGAAGCGTCATCTCTCCGACTCTCTTCACAATATACACCAGTGACATCCCCCATCCTAGGCACGGAACCAATATATATTATGCTGATGATATTACACAAATCACAGGGTACCCAGGAAAGTCCAAAAAAATGCTGAACCTAATTACAGAACGAGAGATTAAAACAATCAACACTTATGAAAAAGATGGAAAATTAAAACAAACTTAAATAAATTCACTCCATTACATATAGCAGTAAAAAACACTATTCCTCTTACAATAGATGAAAATTACATAGACTTCTGTAGAGAAGGCACAAGTTTGGGCTTGATAATTTCAAACGGTTACATCTCACACGTAAAAAATAGGAAAATAAAAGCAAATATGGCACTAAATAAAATCTACAGGTTAAAAAGTCTACCGGAAAAAATAAGAACCCACCTGGTCAAAGCACTAATTCTTCCAATTCTACAATATCCCCCTATCCCCTTACATGCAATAAGTGATACCCAACTAAGTACACTACAAAAGGTACAAAATAAGGCTCTCAGATTCTCCACTCAACAATACTACCCATACACAATGACAACAGAAGAAATACACATACATACCAACACAAAACCACTAAACATTTTCCTACACGAGCAAGCACAAAAAATATGGTCATCTCTGGAACACACACAGAATGAGACATACCTACAATTAATACAAAAGAAAGATAACACTCGAAAATGCCACAGAGACTATCCTAGCAGTCTGAAAAAAATACAATTTAACATCATACCAAAATACAAATAAGGAAGTTTTACTTACCATCTCACTTCATCACTACTCAAACCAATACTTAAGCTCTTCTGAAGAGCAATGGACCTGGGGAAGTTCGGGTGAGTCGTCCTCTGCCTCACGCCCTGAGTCGCCTGGGTGGGGGGGCTGTCAGAAGCGGGGTGGCTTCCCGCGGGTAGCTTCTCCCCCAGGTGAGGGGTGGTGTCTACCAGCTCTACCAGCATGGCATCTGGCAGTGGGGGGAGGAAGATGACGCCGTGCACCCTAGCGTCCACACTCAGCATTTCGGAAGGAAAGCAATGAGTGCTACATAATTCAATTCTCACACAAACCGAGTCCCCAACCTCTGATCTGGGCCCTGAGTCGTCGGGAGGGGGTAGCTGAAACCGATAACTGGAGCAGCTGGGTGGCTCCCCCGGGCAGTTTTTCTCCATGGCGAGGGGTGATCACCCCCAATGGTACTGCAGCCACCCGGTAGCGGACAAAGAGCTGGAAGGACTTGATAAGAGTGAGTGACATCACTAAGTATTCTAGAAAGAAAATGCACTAATAACCCTCATATTTGTTCCTAGGAACCACCACTGACTTCTTGTTGTTAGACTTAGTTATTGTTTGGTAGGGTAGATGGGTTTTGTCAGGGAAAAAAAAAAAAAAAAAAAGGTAGATTAGATGAGATTTTTACAGAGAAATAATAAATTAATTATCTAACAAATGAAATAAATAAAAGATACTTACCAACACTTACCTTTGGGAATCTTCATCTCATGACCAGATGACCTGAAAAGGAAAAGAAAAAAAAAAAAAAAAAACCCTTATATACACACTCCAAACAAAGAAACATCCAACATAATACACACATACACACTATACATGCACAACAACGCCAAATTAGCACTATACACATAAAAACCCTAAAACATATTCATCCACGCAAACAACAACATATAAAAACATAAATTCTTCTAGGTTGGGACGTCTAAACCTAGCACCAGCGATGAATGATAATCTAGCCTTAACAAACCATTGTAAAATTAGCAACGTGGCATGCCCACACACTTTTATCTCTGACTTTACTTCATTATTTCTCACTATTTCCTTCATCTGTACAACCCCTTATATCGCTTCATCCCACTTATCTGTTACATTCAGTTCAGTTCAGACCAGGGGCCAATATTCGGGGCATCCGTGAGGCGGTGATGAGCTCCCTTCACCAGATGGAGCCTGAAGACCTGGTGGTGGTAGAGGGAGGAGGAAACGGGCTGGAGGATATAGGAGGACGAGAGACAGTGAGAGTGATGGAGGAGATAGTCAGAGTGGTGGAGCGTAAAACACACAGGAGGCCCCTGGTGATGTGTATCCCTAAGAGGAGGGACAAGGAGGGTCAGGTCTTTGGCCGGGAGAGGAGATGGGTGAATGGAAAGGTAGTAGAAAGACTGGAAGACTGGAAATGTGATGGGATGCAGCTGTGGGAGAGGATGGACTGGAGGCAGGTGTGGACACAGGATGGCGTACACATGTCCACTATTGGAAAGGTGTGGGTGGCCTGGAACTTGGTGGAGTGGGCTCAGCGTTGGGAGGAAGGCAGCAGGGAATAGGACAGAATCCAGAGAGAAGGGGCAGGTGTTTGTATGAGAGAGGAGGACAGAAGCGTGAAAGAGAGCAGGTTACCGAGAGAAAGGGAACCTGCGGGAGGAGAGTGTGTAAATGTAAAAGGAAGAGGAGGTACCCACAGGGCGTCAGGATGCATGAGGATTGGGTGTGTGAATGTGAGAGGATGGGGCACTGGCAAGTTTGAGGATTTATGCAAGGAGCTGAATGAATGGAGCTTGGATGTGGTAGGTATCACGGAGACTCACCTGCGGGACGTGGTGCATATGGAAGGAAATGAGTTTGTCATGATAGGGAAAGGGCGTAGAAAACAGGATAAGTTAGGAGGAGGCGTAGCCTTGCTCCACAAAAAGGTGAGGAACCTGAGAGTGGAAGAGCTGGACATAGGAGACAGTGCTGAGAGTGAGGACGTGCTAGCTGTTCGAGTGGAGTGCAGGAGTGAAAGTGGCAGAGCTGAGAGGATAGTCGTAGTGGTAGTGTATATGACAGTGGAAGGCGACAGAGCAGTTAGGAGAATGGCAGAAAATATAGTGTTTTGAAAAAGATTGCAAGAGAGTATGCTGGAGAGAGAGTGATTGTTATGGGAGACATGAATGCCCACATAGGTATGTTAGGTGAACAAATGAACAGGAATGGTGAGATGCTGGATGAGCTTGTGAATGAGGTGAGTTTGGAGAATCTCAATGAGACCCTGGCTGAAGGACGAGTGACTTGGAGTGGGAGGAACCAGGAGTCTGCGATTGACTACATGCTAGTGAATGGGAGAATGCGTGAAGTTGTTGACCGCATGTGGATTGATGAAGATGGGATGATTGACATAGTCTCAGACCATAACATGCTGGTGTTAGAGTGCAAGTTGAATGGAAGAGATGGAACAAATGCCAAGGCCAAGAGGAAAAAGTGGAGATTGAGAGATGTAGGATGGGAGAATTTCCAGGTGGACTTGAGTGAGAGGAGCTGGGAGGATGAAAGTCTAAGCGACGTGGATGAACTGAATGATAGATTTGTAGAAAATGTGAGAAATGCAGCAGTAAGCCAGATAGGGTATGCAAGAACAAGTGCCAGAAAGCATGCATGTAGGCCGTGGTGGAATAATGAGATCAGGGATGCTAGGAAGGAAAGGAAGAGACTGAATAGGATGTGCAGACAGTTAAGAAAGAGGAGACATGAGAGTGAGGAAGCTGAAAGGGAGTACCTGAATGCATGGGCAGCGTATGTGAGTCAGCAGCGAATGACGAAGCGAAAGATAATGAATGCTAAAGTTACAAGTGAGAGAAGTGTGATTCAGTCCCTTAGAGAGAAAGGTATGGAAGGTGGGCGAGAATGGTATAGATTCCTGAGGGGTGAGGGGATGCCTGACAGTGAGAATGTGGAGAGCCTGAAGGTGAATGGGGCAGTGGTGACTGATAAGGAAGAAATGAGAAGGGCAATAAAAGAGTTTTGGGAAGAGATTGGAGGTGTAGGTGAGGTCTTTGATGTGGATGAAGGACATGTGTCACTGGAGAGAAAGGATGCAGATGAGTTGAATGAAAGGATCAGCAGGGAGGAGGTGGAGAAATGTGTGAAGAAGCAGAAGAATGGGAAGGCAGCAGGGCCGGATGAGATACCGTATGAAATGTACAAAATGGAGGAGAAGTAGTGATTGATAGGATGACTGAGTTGTTCAACCAGGTGTGGGAGGAGGAGAGAGTGCCGAGAATGTGGAATGAATGCAGGGTGACCTTGTTGCATAAGGGAGGATATAAGAGTAAGAATGAGTTGAGGAACTACAGGCCGATTGCGTTAGTTAACACAGTAGGCAAAGTGTTCAGTGCGGTGTTGAATGAGAGATTGTGCAAATGGATTGAGAGAGTTGGAGTGTTAGGCGAAGAGCAAAATGGATTCCGAGTGGACAGGAGAGCAGAAGACAATCTGTTTGTGGTGAATGAATTGATTGAGAGAAAGAAAAGGGATGGTAGCAAACTATACTTAGGTTTCCTAGACATAGAGAAAGCATATGATAGGGTAAACAGAGAAATGCTAGGTAGGGTGTTAGAAAAGATTGGGTTAAGTGCAAAGATAGTTAACATAGTGAGAAGTATGTATGTGGATACAAGAGCTAAGTATAAACTAGGGATATAGAGACAGACTGGGTGAAGAGTGAAAGAGGAGTTAGGCAGGGTTGCATATTATCACCAACCCTCTTTAGCTTATATACAGAAGAATTGGCTGCTAGAATGAGGAGAATGAATGCAGGTGTAAATGTGGGAAATGATAAGATAGGTGTGCTCTTGTATGCAGATGATGTTGTAGTCATGAGTGAGTCGGCAGAAGAGCTACAGAGTATGCTTGATGTAGTAGATGGGTATGGAAGAGATTTTGGAGTGAGATTTAGTAGTGAAAAGAGTAAGGTAATGGTTGTGAATAGGTCAGAGGATGAGAGGAACCATGTGTGGAGATTAGGAGTGAATGAGGTGCAGCAGACAGATGAATATAAGTATCTGGGGATGTGGATGAGTCCGGATGGCTGTGTAAAGATTAAGAATGAGAAGATAAGTATGGCAAATCAGTGGGTAGGTCGTCTAGGAAGTGCAGCAAGGATGAGGGCGAGTAAATATGACGTGCTGCGAGAAGTTTGGAAGAGCGTGGCTGTTCCGAGCATCATGTATGGTATGGATGTGATTGCTTGGAATGAGAGTGAACTAGATAAGTTAGAAATAGGGCAGAATAGAGTTGCAAGAATGGCACTTAATGCACCTAGATATGCAGCAGTAGAGGCCCTTAGGGGTGATATGGGTTGGAGCACTTTTAGAGAGAGATATGTGAAAGCGACCCTAAAGTATAAGGCTAGGTTAGAACGAATGAATGATGCAAGGATAGTGAGAAAAGTGTTTCTGTGGAATGTCAGGAGTAGCAAGTGGGGAAGAGGTGTGTCAGGCTGGTAGCAAAGAGTGGGTTAGTAAGTAGTTGGGTTTTCAACAGGTAGAAGGAAGACATTTAGAGAGAGACTGGAGTATGATTGTTAGAAATGGAGAAGGTAGAGAATGGGATGTAAGGAAGTGGAAGAGTGAGATAGACAGAGTAGTGAAAGGTGTGGGACTGGATGACTGGAGAAATAGGATGGAGCAAAAGAGTACCTTGGTATGGTATAGAGAGAAAGAGGCCCCAATGTATGAAAAGTGGTATGACGGAAGCCTGGGTGGTGATCTTCTCTTCCGAGCTAGGGCACAGTGCATGGATGTGAATGCAAGGAATTATAGATGGTCTGAGTCCGCAGCAAAGTGTGCCAGATGTGTGACTTGGGAGAGGATGAGACAGTGGAACATGTGGTGCTGGAGTGTGTGAAGTATGCCAGAGACAGGTATGAGATGATGCAAGTGGTGCTGAGTGAGCTGGGGCATGACAGAGTGGAGATGACAGGAAGGGAATGGATGGTGTTGCTGCTGGGACTGTGTGGGGAGACGAATGAAAGGATGATTGAGGCTGTGAAAGAGTTCCTGGAGAGAATGTGGCGTGCCAGATGCAGGAACTAGTGGTGTGAAAGATGGTGATTGCCCTCTTTGTTGTCTGGTGTTCTTTATGTTCCCTACAGGAGCTGCCGATACAAAGGCCTGACCCAGAAGAAATTCTGCGTCACCTGTACCATCAAGATCAAGATCAATGAAGATGAGACGGTGAGGAATGTTGTGGATGCCGTGAGGAGTGTGGAAGGCAAGGGCATGAGTGTGGCCGTCGTGGGTGTCATGCAGAGACCCAGGGAAGGCCCGTTCTACGAGCGTCTGAGAAGATCCACCAACAGAAGACTGCAAGAGGAGCTGCTGAAAATGAAGATAGAGTGGATGAAGGAGAAAAAAGGCAAGCTGAGCTTCATTGACATGGACGGCGTGGTAGACCGGTTCAGCTTGTATGAGAAGGACGGTGTGCACCTGAACGACGCAGGGACTGCTAGGATGGGTCGACGGCTGTGTGAGTGGGTGAGGGCGAGGTCGCAGCAGCCGATGGACCAGTGACAGGAGACGACAAAAGCATGCCAGGAAGAAGACACCAGCCAGGCAATTGAGAGTGTGAGGATTGGATGCATGAATGTGAGAGGATGGGGTGTGGGTAAGTTTGAGGATATTTCCAGGGAGCTCCAGGAATAGAAGTTCGACATAGTCGGGCTTACAGAGACGCATCTGAGAGGTGAGGTACAAATGGAAGGATGTGAGTTTGCTATGATTGGGAAGGGACATAAGACTCAGGAGACACAGGGAGGGGGCGTAGCCTTTCTCTATAGGAAAGAAAGTGGACTGAAAGTAGAGGAGGTTGGTGTGGGAACGTGTGAGAGCAGTGAGGATGTGTTGGCAGTGAGAGTGGAGTGCACAGATGGTTGGGGCAGAGTGGAGAAGATGGTTCTGGTGGTGGTGTACATGACTGTCATGGGTGAAAGAGCTGAGAGGGAGAACAGGAGGAAGTATGACATATTGAAGAGAGTTGTGAGAGAACATGGAGGAGAGAGTGCTGGTGATGGGTGATATGAATGCACATGTAGGAATTTTGGGAGAACGTGTGAACAGGAATGGTGAGATGCTTGGGGATTTTGTGGATGAAATGGAGTTAGAGAATCTGAATGTAACTTTGGCTGAGGGACGTGTGACTTGGGAGTGCAAGGGAGCAGGAGTCAGCGATAGACTATGTGTTGGTGAATGGAAGAATGCGTGAAATTGTGTCACACATGTGGATAGATGAGGATGGTATGGTGGATATTGTGTCTGATCACAATATGCTGGTTGTGGAGTGCCTGTTGCATGGTAGGAAAGAATTGAAAGTGGTGAGTAAGAAGAGAAAGTGGAGACTGAGAGATGTAGGGTGGGAAAACTTCCAGGTGGACCTGAGTGCAAGAAGCTGGGATGATGGAGGTGTACATGATGTGGAGCACGTGAATGAGAGACTGGTAGAGGATGTGCGGAGTGCTGCAGAGAGCAAGATAGGGTATGTGAGAGTAGGAAGAAGAAAGAAAGTACAGTAAGATTGGTCATCTCGCGGTAAATTGGTACTGGACTATCGGCCGTGAGATGAAAAATCGCGAGATGAACGATATTGAAATACATGTAAATAGCATAATTGGTTCTTAGGTATGGTACATGATCATCCTACAACTCGAAATAACCGTCCAAAAACACAAAATATTTTGCTGAAAATTGTTCATATAAACGAGGTTATGCATAATCTGTATGTTAATAAACAATATTAAACACTTTTCAACATAATAATAAAGGTTAGAATATTTTTCTACTTACGTTACGAGAGTCTGTGACTGGCTTGAGTGGCCTGGCGTGGTAGTGGTGGGGAGCCGTTACTACTGGCTACTTGCTCCCTCCTCCACTGTTTGTGCATCACCCCCAGCACTGAGTGCAACCTCTGCTTCAAAGCCATCAAAATCCAGAGCGATGTCATCTTCCTGTAAAAGGCCCAGCAGGTCGTCGACATCCTCTTCATCTTCATCTGGTTCTGCTGTTACGTTAGCCAGAGCATTGGCAGCCTGTGATTGACTGAAGTATCCTGTGATCAGTGACTGGTGGCGAGCATTAACACGAGACATGTAGAGGTCTTTATAAATGTTCATCACTTGATCAAGAGATGGCCGTAATATGCTGCGTGGATATGGGCGCCTGTCATATTCCTCCAATTGTTCAGTCAGCCGTAAGAAGGTGGTGAGAATCTCCGTCAGTTGCTTAGTTGTCGGTTCGCCTGACTGAACATTTTGCTCCTGCTGTCCATCCTCTTCAGGATCATTTTGAGCTTCATCTTCCTCAAGCATCTCCTCAATAGTAGCCTCCTCTTGATGGATACCAATAATTTCTTGCAAGTCACTGGCCTCCACAGCCGAAAAGCCAGGTGCAGGGATCAGACGTGCAGCTTCTACAGTCTGCGAGAGTGTGGTGGCTTCCTGCTGGCACTCATGCACAGCTGTTCCGACCTCACCTAACAAAAACTTCCAAGTGTGTAACACTGTAGCTTTGTTTATTTTCTGCCAGGCCTTCACAATGCAGTCAACAGCATCCTTAATGTTGTAGTTTTTGAAAAACTGGTTCACAGTTAACACTTCTCGGGTCTGAGATGGTGGTGGGTCTGAACTGGTGCTGGCGATCGGTTCATCGGGCTCATCCTGGTCACGTACACTTAGCTCAGCCTCAATCCTCTCTAGTTCTTGTAGCGAGTCAGTCTTGACACACATGTCATCATAGAGAGACTGATAATAAAAGAGCTTGACGTTGCAGATGAACTCTTTATCAAGAGGCTGTAGAAGTGGTGATGTATTAGGCGGGAGGAAGACAACTTCTACATTAGGATGACGCCCTATTAGGAATTTACCATGCCCTGGAGCATTATCCATATATAGCAGCACCTTGAAATCTAAATTCTTCCTCTTGCAATAACTCTGGGCATCAGGGACAAAATGATTGTCGAACCAGTCAGTGCACAGTGCCGATGAAAGCCTTCTTATTACTGGCCCAATAAACATTAAGCTGGTTCATATTGCAATTCCTGTATGCTCTAGGCTTAGCAGAGCGATAGATGACTTGGGGCTTCATCAAACAGTCGCCACTTGCATTAGCTGTGAATAAAACAGTAATGCAGTCCTTGGAAGGCTTTACACCCCTAGCTTGTCTTTCATTCTTGGCGATGAGGGTTGATTTTGGTGCCCGCTTCCAGTAAATCCCAGTTTCATCACAGTTAAAAATCTGGTCACGGCTGTAACCGCCTTCAGTCACAAGACGTTGAAAAATCTCTTGAGTAAGTTCTGGCTGCTTCCTCATCTGTTGATCTGCTTTCACCATGCTTCAGGGCATACTTAACTTCATATCTTTTCTTAAATGCTGCTAGCCAGCCTACAGAAGCCGCAAAATGGGGTGGAGGGTTAACATTTTCTTCGGCACACTGAATCAAAGTACAGCCGTGCTTGTGATCTTATTGCAGGGCCAGAAAGATCACCCTTCTCTCGATCCCTTCTGATTACCCATTCATTTAGGTAATGTTCCATGATTGCAAGCAATCTGTTGCGCTGTGAAGTATCAGCCAGTGTGCGTGCTGAGGGAAACCGAGAAAACACCTTCACGGAAGCAGCCAAGTTTTCTTTATTTTTGCGCACTGATCGTACTGTTGATTCAGGACAGTTAAACTTATGCACTATGTCACATGTTCTTGCACCATTGTTCATCATCTGAACCATTTCTTTCTTTTCCTGGAGAGTATATTTTCTGAGCTTCACTCCTTTCGATATTCACGCTTCTCCGACCACGTTTTCACCAGAGTTTCCACCACGATTTCCGCCAATACCACTCACAGAACTCATGTTCCTTGTTATTTCAAGTTATTGTACTGCCACTAGAATGTTTTCACTTTAACAACAAAAGTAAATATGCACCACAACACAACAAAATTGCAAAATTGTTGTTGACCCAGCTTCTGCCCTGATGTGACTGATCCAAGTCAACCATTAAACTGGCGCGCCAGCCTATGCGCATGCGCGAGATGTTCATTTACCACTGCTAGATGGCAGAAGGCGGGAAATTTGAAGTAGACGCGAGATGCTAAATTCGCGAGACTATATTACGCGAAATGACCGTTCATACTGTATGTAAACCGTGGTGGAATGATGAAATCAGAGAGGCTAGAAAGGAGCGAAAGAGAAGGAATAGACAGTGTAGGTGGCTGAGGAAAAAGAGGCATGAAAGTGATAGGCAGAGAATGAGTACCAGAATGCATGGGAAATGTATGTAAAGCAGCAGAGAATGACAAAGCGAATGATAGTGAAGGCCAAAGTAAAGTGTGAAAGGAGTGTGATTGAATCTTTAAGAGAGAAAGGCATGGAAGGTGGCCATGAATGGTACAAGTTCTTGAGAGGTGAGAATATGGCAGACAGTGTTGGAGTGGAGAGTTTGAAGGTGAATGGTGAAGTTGTAACAGAGAAGGAAGGAATGAGAGAGGCAATCAGACAGTTCTGGGAAGAAGTGGGTGGTGTAGGTGAGGTGTTTGGTGCGAGAGAATGATGTGTGACACTGGAGAGAAGGAATGCAGATGAACTTGATGAAATGATCAGCAGGGAGGAGGTGGAGAAGTGTGTGAAAAGGCAGAAGAATGGGAAGGCAGCAGGGCCAGACAAAATACCATATGAGCTGTATAAGAATGGAGGTGATGTTGTGATTGGCAGGATGACTGAGCTTTTTAACCAGGTGTGGGAGGAGGAGAGGGTGCCAAGAATGTGGAATGAGTGCAGGGTGACTCTGCTGCATAAGGGCGGACACAAAAGTAAGAATGAGTTGAAAAATTACAGGCCGATCGCGTTAGTCAATACAGTAGGCAAAGTGTTCAGTGCGGTGTTGAATGCCAGATTGTGTAAGTGGATTGAAAGAGCTGGAGTATTAGGTGAGGAGCAGAATGGTTTCCGTGCAGACAGGAGAGCTGAGGATAACATGTTTGTGGTGAATGAAATGATTGAGAAAAAAGAGGGATGGAGGTAAATTGTATTTGGGTTTCCTGGATATAGAGAAAGCTTATGATAGGGTGAATAGAGAAATGCTAGGTAGAGTCCTAGAAAAGATTGGGTTGAGTGCCAAGATAGTCAACATAGTGTGTAGCATGTATGTTGATACCAGAGCTAAGTACAGTTTAGGAGATATAGAAACAGACTGGGTGAGGAGTGAGAGAGGAGTTAGGCAAGGATGTATTTTGTCACCAACCCTTTTCAGCCTGTACACAGAGGAGTTAGCAGCAAGAATGAGGATGAATGCAGGAGTGAGTGTGGGGAATGATAAGATAGGTGTGCTTCTTTATGCAGATGATGTAGTGGTTATGAGTGAGTCAGCAGAGGAGCTGCAAAGTCTGCTGGATGTGGTTGATGGGTATGGAAGAGATTTTGGAGTTAGGTTTAGTAGTGAGAAGAGTAAGGTGATGATTTTGAATAGGTCAGAGGATGAATGTAATGCAGCATGGAGGTTGGGAGAGAATGAGTTGAAGCAGGCACAAGAATACAAGTACTTAGGGATGTGGATGAGTCCGAATGGGTGTGAAAAGTCAAAGAATGAAAAAATAAGCTTGGTGAATCAGTGGGTGGGCCGTTTAGGAAGCACGGCAAGGATGAGAGCAAGTAAGTATGACGTGCTGAGAGAAGTGTGGAAGAGTGTGGCTGTCCCCATTATAATGTATGGTATGGATGTGATTGCATGGAACGAGAGTGAAATTGACAAGTTAGAAGTGGGGCAGTGTAGAGTAGCTAGGCTGGCACTAAATGCACCGAGGTACACGGC
This sequence comes from Portunus trituberculatus, assembly GCF_017591435.1. NCBI lineage: Eukaryota > Metazoa > Arthropoda > Malacostraca > Decapoda > Portunidae > Portunus > Portunus trituberculatus. Next base: position 11,160,696 of record NC_059299.1, read on the forward strand.
AGTAGAAGCCTTAAGAGGGGATATGGGATGGAGCTCTTTTAGGGAAAGACTTATAAAAGTGACACTTAGGTACAAGATTAGGCTTGAGAGAATGGATGATGCAAGAATAGCAAGGAAGGTGTATCTGTGGAGTGAAAGTGGAAGCAAATGGAGAAAAAGGTGTATGAGAATGACAGAGAGGAATGGTCTACAGGTTGGGTGGGCAGTGAGAATGGCTGGGGTGAATCAGAATGAGCTGGAATGGGTCATGACAAGAGGAGGCAGAGTGGGAACAGAATGGGATGCGAGGAAGTGGAAGAGTGAGATAGACAGAGATGTGAAGAGTATGGGACTGAATGAGTGGAGGAATGGGATGGAACGAAAGACTATTCTGGAATGGTACAAGGTGAAAGAGGCCCCGATGTATGAGAGGTGGTACGATGGAAGCCTGGGTGGTGATCTCTTCAAAGCTAGGGCACAATGTATGGATGTGAATGCAAGAATGCAAGGAGTTACAGGTGGTCTGATTCCCGCAGCAAAGTGTGCCAGATGTGTGACTCGGGAGAGGATGAGACGGTGGAGCATGTGATGCTGGAGTGTGTGAAGTATGCCAGAGACAGGTATGAGATGATGCAAGTGTTGTTGACTGAGTTAGGGCATAATAGGAACGAAAGAGTAGAAAAGACGGGGAGGGAGTGGATGGTGCTGCTGGGACTGAGTAAAGAAACTAATGAAAGGATGATTGAGGCGGTGTAGGAGTTTCTGGAGAGAATGTGGCATGCCAGATGTACAGACGGTTAGAGCAAAGGACCCTGTTTCCTTTTTCTTCTTCTTTTTTTTCTTTTTTTTTCTGTGTGCCTTTTTTTGTCGTCTACAGGAGCTGCCGATCCAAAGGCCCGGCTCAGGAGTGATCCCGAGTCGCCTGTAGTATCAAGATCAAGATCAAGATCATCTGAGAGGTGTGGATTTAGGTCTGAAGTGCTCCTGTTGAATTTTCGGTTGTATTTGCTTTAACTTTCTAAGAAAATGTTTCCCCAAATTGATTATTTTCTTTGGAACTTCACGGTGGATTAGAAAAACAGGAGGTGAGACTAATGTAAGTTTCTTTTTCATAGTACTAAATTTATACTCATGGCATGAATTTAACCTCATTTTGTACTTAATTCTATTTTCAAGCATTTATTTAATTATTTTTCAGTATTATTAGAAGACTAGAATGTGTCTAATGTAATATTCTTGTAACATGATGCAATAAGGATAACTCAGTGTAGTATCGGGAAGACTTATAAACTTAGGGTAGAGTTCAGGTCGTAATGCTAAGTTTAGTCTAAATTATGGGGCCAGCAGATGTACTTACCTAGCTAACCAGCTTGCCTATGTTTTTTTTTAACACGGTTCAGTGTAATTTATTCGTAGTAAAGGAAATTCGTTCAGGAGGTAGTTCCAAAAATTTTTGGTGGCGTCACTGACTCACTTAGGCCGGTGTTCTTCCCTGGAACAGGTGAGTTTGCTGGGTTCTGTTATATTTGTTGAAATAAGGGATGAACACTCCCATGTAACATGTCCATATCATTTAGTATTACTTACATTGTCATGTGATAAAGTTTTTGTTGTGTACAAGTCACTTAGGCCGGTGTTCTTCCCTGGAACAGGGTCAAGGCCATAATCTTGTCAAGTATCTGGGAAAAGCGTGCTAGTTTTTCTTTGTTTTTTTTTTTGTCTAGGTTAATAACAAAGGATATTGTGAGTGTCTGAGCAAATCATATATCTACCTCAGTGTTCATGAACTGGTGATATATGTACCGGCCAGGTGGATGTAGATCTGAGACAACTCTGTGTCAAATTCATGCCAAAGTTAGGGTGGTGTGTGTGCTGAAAGGATATTCCAAGTCGAGGTCTAAAATCACGCCAGAAAATTTCTCAGTATAACTTCTCTTGTAATTTTTTTTTAATGAGTCAGCTCTATTTTTATACCAGT
>NC_059299.1:11163152-11168337 GCF_017591435.1 Portunus trituberculatus
GTCTGACACACCAATATTGCCTCCATCAACCTCCCACACTCACTCTAAACAATAACAGGCCAGAAATAAAAAACACGCTAACTAATTTCATGCTTTTTTTTATCATAGCAATACAAGAAAATGGAGAGAGATGAGCTAATGTGAAAATATTAAAATGTGGGGGGTAAAAAAAAATGAGTAAATTAAGAAAAGACATTATCCTTGAAAAGTTATGGAAAAGTCCAAAAAAATATTGCATACCTGGCCAAAAAAACGGCAAAAAATGGTCAAAGCAAAAAAAAAACCAAAGCAGATCCCTAAATACTGCACTACTGGCCAAAAACCAGCAGAAAATGGTTAAAAAACTAGCCAAAACCCCCAAACTGACCCTAAATACTGCACTACTGGCCAAAAAACCCATAAGAAATGCAGGAAATTCCCCAAATGGACCCCAAAAACACCCCAAATGGCCCTAAAAATGCAGAAAATGGACCTAAAAACCCCCACAAATGGCCCTAAAAATGTACTTAAGTCAAAAATACTCGAAAGAGTCTCCGGAGATTAGGCAGATCCATATTGGAGTTAAAATTAAATGCAAGAGTCTCCCTAGACTTTTATTTAACAATTCTTTACATTATTACATTGCCAGGAAGTCTACAAATATTTTAATAAAAAAAAAAAATTATATATACAAAGAATACAGTGAAAAGTCTACACAAATTTTCAACTTAGTATAAAAACAGTGAGCAAAATCTATACAGATTCAACTTGGTATCAAAACTGAGCAAAATCTATACAGAATATAAAAAGTGAGCAAAATCTATACAGAAAAGTCTACACAAATTTTCAACTTAATATAAAATAAACATTTACAACTTAACAAAAAAATCTGCACAAATTTTCATATTTGCAAAATTTTAAAACACTTTTCAACTTCACAAAATATTCTAAAACAATTCTTTCATGTTAACAATTATTCAAAGATAAAAATGTTTAGTTTTGAAGTGACACAATCTTACAAACAAACTGTTTCAACAATCAGAGAGAGAGAGAGAGAGAGAGAGAGAGAGAGAGAGAGAGAGAGAGAGAGAGAGAGAGAGAGAGAGAGAGAGAGAGAGAGAGAGAAATAAACAAGAGAAATAGTATCAAAATAAACAATACATGAAAACAATACATTTTAAAACAACACACACACATTAATCTTGTGCCCTCCATACACCCTTGCTAATGTCAATAAAATGGTCTAATGGTACAAAAATCTCAAGGTAAAAATGTGTCCTAGTACTGAAGGGGTTAAAATAGATTCTGATCCTATACATGAAAGGAAAACACAAACCCTTTTCCTTTTTCCTACAGCTGTTCCATCTCTTGAGGAAAAATGAAAGGAAGAAGAAAAAAAAGAGAAAAAAGAGAAAAAGAGAAGGAAGAGAGAGAAGAAGGAAGTGATATTCTGGTCCTATACATGAAAGGACACTTTTTCTTATTTTCCTACAGCTGTTCCATCCCTTGAGGAAAATGAAAGGAAGAAGAGGAAACATAAAAGAAAGAAGGAAGAGAGAGAAGAAAAAACACACTGTACAGATCAGTGAGCACACACACACACACACACAATGACTTTACCAACAGAAATTTCACGTTCCTTTATATATCGTCAAATTTTTGTTGTCCTTCCAGGTAAACACTGTGGAATTTGACACTATTTATTTATTTATTATTATTATTTCTTTTTATCATATTGTTGCCTGCCTGACCTGCTCTGTGGCTAAGAGGACACCCAGAATTCTTGTGTAGGTCACCCTGCTCTGCTTATTGTGTGAACACCTAACCCGGACCGCTCTGCTTGTAGTGTGAGCATACCCTTACACACACACACACACACACACACACAGGAACAGAGAGAAGATATATTGAATTGTTGGAAGAGGCAAGAAGAAAAATAATGAACAGTCTGAAGAGGAAAAGGAAAAGTTTTTGGAGAGTTATAGGAGAGAGAGTCAAAAATGGTATGTGGAAAGAAGGAATGCAGAGGAACCCCTAGAGGACCAGTAGGTGGACCGTAATGTATACTAATATAGATGGAATACTGTCAAGTAGATTAGAATTGCAAGCCTGATATAGTGTGTTTGACGGAGACAAAATTACATGAAAAACAAAGGTAAATTTGGATAATAAATATAATATATGGAGAAAGGATAGAGAGGGTAAAGGTGGAGGAGGAGTTATGATTATGACGAAGAAGGAGATAAATGTGGATAAGGTTTGGTATGGGAAGAACAATGCAGAAGTGATAAGCATAAGGTTAAAAGTGATGGAAAAGAATTAATAATCATGGTGACCTATGTACCTCCTAAAACAAATTCTTGGACATTAAGGAATACGACAATATGATCAAGGATACTTTACAGTTTGCAAAGTGGAAACTGGAAAAGAAAGGTGATACTAGTAGGAGATTTTAATTGTAAAGAAGTGGATTGGGAAAATCTATAGTCCTGCTCGTCTAAGAATGTGGATTGGGTTACCCCATGGGAAATAAGCGGAGGACAGCTGCCATACCTTTAATCCCTCGTTGTCACCCTCTTTCCCTCTTCCTCCTCTCTCTTACCTCCTCTTCCTCCCCTCTCTTTCTTCCTGGTCAAGGACACAGCTGACCTCCCATCACCTGTATGGATGGCGGGCGTGATTGGTGTTGCTGCCGTGAAGATTTGAATGTAGTTTTTTCTTACTTATGTCAGCTTATTTTAAAGTACTTTCCTTCACGATATAATCTAATTACAACTATGGAACTATTTACTCATCCCAAACCGCAAGGAAACCTCTTTATAAGTATATTATTCTTTTTAGCAACACTGTAAAATATGTATGCCACATTTCTTGCCAGGCTTATGAATATATTATCAATAATAAGTTTACTGCTCTCTCATACGTTGTAATACTAAGGCTAAATGCGTATGTATATTTGCTGACCATATTTGCTAAAGTTTTACTACTATTAGAACTCTGCTGCATCACTGGCTATGAGACATGCTTCACCACTGTACAGCGAATTCAACAAGCGATCCACATTGTTGGAGGAGCAGGACTATAGTAAGTGGTGTTGGAGAGGAAGCATGGGGAGAGAGATTCCTTAATCTAATGATGGAAAATATGATTGAACAGAGGGTGAAAGAAAATACTCGATATAGAGGAGATGATGAACCCGCTAGACTGGATTTGGTGTTAACACGAGAAGTGTACCTATGTGGGGATATACAATGCAAATGTCCACTGGGAAGAGTGATCATGTGGTTTATGGAGATGCAGATAGCAATAACACAGCGAAGGAGAGATGAGACATACAGGAGTGGTAGATTGAATTATAGTAAGATGAACACAGAAAATTTGAACAATTATTTTAGAACATTAGATTGGGAGGAGATGTTACAAATCAGAGAAGTGCAAAAAAATATGAGATTTTATGAAATATTATAAAGAAGGAGTTATGAAATTTGTATCACAGTATAAACCGAGAGAGGAAGGAAGAAAGGATTGGTTTAATGCAACTTGTGTTAAGGCTAAAGAAATGAGAGATGTGGCTTGGAAAAGATGGAAAAAGAGCAGGAATATACTAAATAAGGAGAATTATAGAGTGGCGAGAAATGAGTATGTGAGGGTAAGGAGGGAGGAAGAAAGAAAATTTGAAAAAGATATTGTAGACAAGAGTAAGGAACATCCAAAATTGTTTTACAGGTTCATAAATGGTAAACTTAAAGAGAGAGTCCATTGAAAGATTAAAAGGAGAGCAAGGGATAGTAGATGACCCTAAGAATATTGCGGAATTGCTAAATAATAGGTTTCAACAAGTATTTACTAAAGAAACAATGTTTGTAAAGCCTCAAAATGTAGAAGGAAATGTGCACATGGATGACATTAAGATACCTAAAAAGGAGTTATATAAAATGTTGGAGGAACTTAAAGATGATAAAGCGATGGGACCAGATGAAGTTTCAGGAAAATTATTGAAGGAATGTAGAGAAGAATTGATTGATCCATTATATGATATTATAAGGTGCTCATTAGAAACCGGGGAAGTACCGGTGGAGTGGAAAAGAGCTGAAGTGGTGCCCATTTATAAGGGAGGCAGTAAGGAAGAGCCTCTTAACTATAGACCTGTGTCACTAACAAGTGTGGTCGGTAAGATTTGTGAGAGGGTGATAAAGAAATATTGGATACGGTTCTTGGAGGATCATAAGTTATTATCGGATCATCAATTTGGCTTTAGGAAAGGGAGGTCATGTGTAACAAATCTACTGAGCTTTTATTCAAGAGTGGTTGACAAAATACAAGAGAGAGAGGGATGGATGGACTGTGTATATTTGGATTTGAAAAAAGCTTTTGACAAGGTACCTCACATGAGACTGCTATGGAAATTAAAGATTTATGGAGGACTGAAGGGAAAATTGTTAAAATGGATGGAAAACTATTTGAGATGGAGGGAGATGAGAACGGTAATAAGGGATGCAAAGTCGGACTGGTTGGTGGTGGAGAGTGGAGTCCCACAAGGTTCAGTGCTGGCACCTATACTTTTCCTTGTCTATATTAATGATATGCCAGAGGGAGTAAACAGTTATATTAATTTGTTTGCGGATGATGCGAAATTGTGTAGGTGTGTGAAGAGTGAAAAAGATTGTGAAATTTAACAGGCAGATCTAGATAGGATTTGGGAGTGGAGCAAGAGGTGGAGATGGAATTTAATCTGAACAAAAGTCATGTAATGGAGATGGGGAAGAGTGGAAGACGGCCAAGAGGGTCATATAAGATGGGTGAAGGAGTAGTGTTGAAAAGGTGGAAAAGGAAAAGGATTTGAGAGTGATAATACAAGACCATGGGCAGTTTGAGGCTCATATTGACAAGATGTTTGGAGAAATATATAATTTGATTATAAATATTGGATTAGCCTTTCATTATATGGATCAGACCATTTCATTGACGTTACCAAGGGTCTATGGAGGTCACAAGGTTAATGGCCACAGTCTTCACTATTTTAACCCCTTCAGTACTAGGAGACATTTTTACCTTGAGATTTGTGTATCATTAAGATAATTTTATTGACATTTAGGAGAGGTGTATGGAGATCACAAGATTAATGGCCAGTCTTCACTATTTCAACCCCTTCAGTACTGGGACACATTTTTACCCTGAGATCTGTGTACCATTAAACCATTTTATT
>NC_059299.1:11168837-11175042 GCF_017591435.1 Portunus trituberculatus
AGAGATTCCTTAATCTAATGATGAAAAATATGATGGAACAGAGGGTGAAGGAAAATACTAGATATAGAGGAGATGATGAACCCGCTAGACTGGATTTGGTGTTAACACGAGAAGTGTACCTATGTGGGGATATACAATATAAATGTTCATTGGGGAAGAGTGATCATGTGGTTATGGAAATGCAGATGGCAATAACACAGTGAAGGAGAGATGAGACATACAGGAGTGGTAGATTGAATTATAGTAAGATGGACACAGAAAATTTGAAAAATTATTTTAGAACATTAGATTGGGAGGAGATGTTATAAATCAGAGAAGTGCAAAAAAAATATGAGATTTTTATGAAATATTATAAAGGAGTTATGAAATTTGTACCACAGTATAAACCGAGAGGAAGGAATAAAGGATTGGTTTAATGCAACTTGTGTTAAGGCTAAAGAAATGAGAGATGTGGGTTGGAAAAGATGGAAAAAGAACAGGAATATACTAAATAAGGAGAATTATAGAGTGGCAAGAAATGAGTAAGTGAGGGTAAGGAGGGAGGAAGAAAGAAAATTTGAAAAAGATATTGTAGAAAAGAGTAAGGAACATCCAAAATTGTTTTACAGGTTCATAAATGGTAAACTTAAAAAGAGAGAGTCCATTGAAAGATTAAAAGGAGAGCAAGGGATAGTAGATGACCCTAAGAATATTGCAGAATTGCTAAATAATAGGTTTCAACAAGTATTTACTAAAGAAACAATGTTTGTAAAGCCTCAAAATGTAGAAGGAAATGTGCACATGGATGACATTAAGATACCTAAAAAGGAGTTATACAAAATGTTGGAGGAACTTAAAGATGATAAAGCGATGGGACCAGATGAAGTTTCAGGTAAATTATTGAAAGAATGTAGAGAATTGATAGATCCATTATATGACATTATAACGTGCTCATTAGAAACCGGTGAAGTACCGGTAGAGTGGAAAAGAGCTGAACTGGTGCCCATTTATAAGGGAGGCAGTAAGGAAGAGCCTCTTAACTATAGACCTGTGTCACTAACAAGTGTGGTCGGTAAGATTTGTGAGAGGATGATAAAGAAATATTGGATACGGTTCTTGGAGGATCATAAGTTATTATCGGATCATCAATTTGGCTTTAGGAAAGGGAGGTCATGTGTAACGAATCTATTCAGCTTTTATTTGAGAGTGGTTGACAAAATACATGAGAGAGAGGGATGGATGGACTGTGTATATTTGGATTTGAAAAAAGCTTTTGACAAGGTACCTCACATGAGACTGCTATGGAAATTAAAGATTTATGGAGGACTGAAGGGAAAATTGTTAAAATGGATGGAAAACTATTTGAGATGGAGGGAGATGAGAACGGTAATAAGGGATGCAAAGTCGGACTGGTTGGTGGTGGAGAGTGGAGTCCCACAAGGTTCAGTGCTGGCACCAATACTTTTCCTTGTCTATATTAATGATATGCCAGAGGAGTAAACAGTTATATTAATTTGTTTGCGGATGATGCGAAATTGTGTAGGTGTGTGAAGAGTGAAAAAGATTGTGAAATTTAACAGGTAGATCTAGATAGGATTTGGGAGTGGAGCAAGAGGTGGGAAATGGAATTTAATCTGAGCAAAAGTCATGTAATGGAGATGGGGAAGAATGGAAGGCGGCCAAGAGTGTCATATAAGATGGGTGAAGGAGTAGTGTTGAAAAGGTGGAAAAGGAAAAGGATTTGAGAGTGATAATACAAGACCATGGGCAGTTTGAGGCTCATATTGACAAGATGTTTGTAGAAATATATAATTTGATTATAAATATTGGATTAGCCTTTCATTATATGGATAAAGATATGATGAAGAAATTAATTAGTACTGTGATTAGACCAAGATTGGAATATGCTGGGGTGGTTTGGTCCCCTTATTAAAAGAAGCATATAAGGAAGTTGGAGAGATTGCAGAGAATGGCAACAAAAATGGTTCCGGAATTGGCAGAAATGACCTATGAGGAGAGATTAAAAGAAATGAGTTTGCTTTACCTTGGAACAAAGAAGAGAAAGAGGAGATTTAATACAGGTTTATAAACAGTTGAGCAGTTTGGATGAAGTGGATAATGAGCAAATGATGTTGAGAGAGGAAAATTTAAATAGAACTACGAGATCGCATAGTATAAAGATAGCCAGAGGAATATGCTTGAAAGATGTGAAGAAATATAGTTTCCCACAGAGATGTGTGGAGGTGTGGAATGGTCTGAGTGAGAAGGTGGTGTCAGCGAGGAGTGTGCATAGTTTTAAAGGAAAGTTGGAAGTGTGTAGACTGTAGATATGGAGATGGGGCCACACGAGTATAATACCCAGGCCCTGTAAAAATTACATACACACACACACACACAGACACACATTTCACCATATGGACAAGGAAATGATGAAGAAATTGATAAGTACTAAAATAAGACCTAGATTGGAATATGCAGGAGTTGTGTGGACTCCCCATAAAAAGAAACACATAAGAAAATTAGAGAGACTACAAAAAATGGCTACAAGAATGGTTCCAGAATTTAAAGGGATGGCATATGAGGAGAGACTAAAGGCAATGGATCTACCAACCTTGGAGCAGAGAAGAGAGAGGGGATCTGATACAAGTTTATAAATTGATTAATGGAATGGATGAAGTGGATAATGAGAAACTGATCCTGAGAGAAGAATATGACTTTAGAAGCACAAGATCGCATAGTAAGAAACTAAGGAAGGACGATGTCTGAGAGATGTTAAAAATTTAGTTTCCCAAAGATGTGTTGAGACTTGGAACAGTTTGAGTGAGGAAGTGGTGTCAGCAAAGAGTGTGCATAGTTTTAAAGAAAAATTGGATAAGTGTAGATATGGAGACGGGACCACACGAGCATAAAGCCCAGGCCCTGTAAAACTACAACTAGGTAAATACAACTAGGTAAATACACACACACACACACACATATATACACACATTTCACCAGATCCTAATGCACACTGCCACACAGCCTCACCTCACTTCAAAACACAAAAAAATCTTCACATAAACATAAATTCACAGTATAAAACACAAACTTATTTCAAAACCAAAAAACTTTCCAAACACACACACACACACACATTTCCAGCACCTTGCCACAGAAATTCAGTATTCTTATGAGACCTTCCAAGACAGTGGTTCCCAAACTGGGGGTGAATTATCCCTTGGGAGCAGCTTAACAATTTTTGGGTGAGAAATAAAGCTGACAGAAAAAAATAAATAAATAAATAAAGAATTCTGAAAATGAAGAAAACCTTGCAGTGCCTCCCATTACAATTACTGTTACCTTAGTCTTAGTGGGCAAAGTTGTAACCTAAATAATCATTCTGTGTAAGGGTAATGTGGCATGTTAACCCCTTCAGTACTGGGACACATTTTACCTTGAGATCTGTGTACCATTAGACCATTTTATTCACTTTAAGAAGGGTCTATGGAGGGCACAAGAATAATGGCCATAATCTTCACTATCTTAACTCCTTCAGTACTGGGACAAATTTTTACCTTAATATTTGTGTACCATTAGACCATTTTATTGACATTAGCAAGGGTCTATGGAGGTCACAAGGTTAATGGCCAGTCTTTTCCCTATTTTAACCCCTTTAGTACTAGGAGACATTTTTACCTTGAGATTTGTGTATCATTAAGACCATTTTATTGACATTAGGAGAGGTGTATGGAGATCACAAGATTAATGGCCACAGTCTTCACTATTTCAACCCCTTCAGTATTGAGACACATTTCTACCCTGAGATCTGTGTACCATTAGACCATTTTATTGACATTAGGAAAAGCTTATATACATCAGAAGATTAATGGCCACAGTCTTCACCATTTTACGCCATCAGTACTGGGACAAATTTTACCTTAACATTTGTGTACCATTAGACCATTTTATTGACATTAGGAAACGTCTACAGAGGTCAGAAGATTAATGGCCACATTCTTCATTATTTTAACCCCTTCAATACTGGGACATCTTGAGATCTGTGTACCATTAGACCATTTTATTGACAGTAGAAAAGATCTATAGACGTCAGAAGACTAATGGCCACATTCTTCACTATCTTAACCCCTTCAATACTGAGACACATTTTTACCTTGAGATTTGTGTACCATTAGACATTTTATTGACATTAGGAAAGGTCTATAGAGGGCAGAAGAATGATGGCCACAGTCTTCACTATTTTAACCCCTTCAGTAATGGGACACATTTCTACCTTGAGATCTGCATACCATTAGAGCATTTTATTGACACTTGGAAAGGTCTAAAGAAGGCAGAAGATTAATGGCCACAATCTCCACTATTTTTACCCCTTCAGTACTAGGACACATTTTTACCTTGACATTCGTGTACCATTAGACCATTTTATTTACATTAGCAAGGGTCTATGGAGGTGACACGATCAATGGCCACAGTCTTCACTATTTAACCCCTTCAGTACTGGGACACATTTTATCTTGAGATTTGTGTACCATTAGACCATTTCATTGCCATTTACAAAGATCCATAAACATCAGAGGATTAATGGCCAGTCTTCACTGTGGAAATCTGAACAAATTTTCAACTTCACAAAATATTCTTAAACAATTTTTCAAGTTAACAAATATTCAAAGATGAAAATGTTTGGTTTTGAAGTGACACAATCTTACAAACCAACTCTTTCAATAATAAGAGAGAGAGAGAGAGAGAGAGAGAGAGAGAGAGAGAGAGAGAGAGAGAGAGAGAGAGAGAGAGTTCTAAAGGCAGAATGACAAGATTTTTACAATATCAACTGGAGAAACATTCTTGAAAACCCTGCCAATCATTTCTGGCCTTGGAAAACAGTCATGGTGGAGAATAAAGCGTTTTTAATCTTGTTTTTATGGTTCTACAGGCAGAGTGACTACATTTCTACATTATTAACTGGAGAAACACTCTTAAAAACCCTGCCAGTCATCTCTGTGGCCTTGGAAAACAGTCGTGGTGAGAGAGTAAATTGTTTGTGAATATAGCCCTTTGACTGACACACAAGCAGCAACAATGCACATTCTTCATTCCCTCTGAGCTCAGTAAGTGAATGATTGAGTGAGCTGAGTGAATCTCTTAACAAGCACACTGCATCTTTGTCCTGAGAATCCAACACTTGCTTCACAAACTCATGTGGGGATTGAAAATAGTGATATTGTCACCTCCATACACCCTTCCTAATGTCAATAAAATGGTATTATCACAGCCAAACTTTCTTCAAATGCCATCAAAAACATGCCAAATAGTCTTAAAATACCATAAAAGATGCCAAATGGTCTTAAAATACCATAAAAACATGCCAAACTGTCTTAAAATGTCCTTAAAAAAAAAAAAAAAAAAAAAAAAAAAAAACATGACAAACTGCTAATCTATCCTAACTCTTCTTCATGGCTCAGGTATTGTCTTGTACTCTGGGTGTTGCTGATGGCTGTAGGTCTTGTAGAAGGCTTGTGTTGTGTTGTGGCTTGGCTTGGCTTGGCTTGACTTTCCTGTAATGAGAGGTGCACTGTTTACATTGAGTCACCTTCACTATGTTGTAAACTGAACTGAACGCAACTCAACCAAACAAACTGTCTTAAAATGCCCTTAAAACATGCCAAACTGTCTCAATATGTCAAACTCTTAAAATACCCTCATAACCTGCCAAACTGTCTTAAATTGCACTCAAAATCTGCCAAACTGTCTTAATATGCCCTCAAAATATGCCAAAGTATCTTAAATGTCATCATAACATTTCAAACTGTCCTATAATCTCTTCACAACCAGCCAAACTGTCTTAAAATGGCCTTAGAACCTGTCAATTTGTCTTCAATTTCCTTAAAACCTCCCAAATTATCTTAATATACCCTCAAAACCAGCCAAACTGTTATAATTGGCCTCAAAACCTGCCAAATTGTAACAAAATGTCCTCAAAACATACAAACTGTCTTAACATGGCCTCTAAACTGTCTTATAATACCCTCAAAACATGCCAAACTGTCTAAAATGCCCTTAAGACATACCAAACTGTCTAAAATGCCCTTAAAACATGCCAAACTATTTTAAAATACCCACCAAACATGCCAAACTGCCTCAAAAATGTCCTCAAAAGAGAGAGAGAGAGAGAGAGAGAGAGAGAGAGAGAGAGAGAGAGAGAGAGAGAGAGAGAGAGAGAGAGAGAGAGAGA
>NC_059299.1:11185078-11200316 GCF_017591435.1 Portunus trituberculatus
ATTCATAGATCTTATTCAAATCTTCCTGTAACAGTATACAGTCCTCTCTGGTTTTTATAACTTTTAGCAACTTTGCATCATAAGCGAATAAATTCATATAGCTGTTTACTCCAATGTGAATGTTGTTTACATAAACTTGAAACATAATGAGGGCTAACACTGACCCTTGTGGCAGCCCGCTAGTTACTTTACTCCAAGATGAGTATGTATCTCTGATCACAGTTCTCATTTCTCTATCCTTCAAATACAGTAACCTCTTGTCTATTCGAGCAAGGTTCCACGCATTCCTCCTATGTTCTCTAGTTTCCAAAGAAGTCTTCCGTGAGGGACTTTATCAAATGCCTTTTAAATGTCCAGGTATACTGTGTCTATCCATCCATCTCTGCTCTCAAGTCCTGCAATAACCCTGGAGTAGAAGCCTAATAAGTTTGATACACATGACCGCCCTGTCCTGAACCAAAATTGTCTGTTCGATATGACTTGCTCCTCTTCTAAAAATTTAACCCATTTTTTTTTTTTTACATTACAAGGGCACTGGCCAAGGGCAAACAAAGTGTTGGAAAAAAAAAAATCCCGCTGGTTGCCAGGCCCTGTTAAGAAGAAAGTAGAAAGAGAAAAACAAAAAATCTAAAAGGAGGGTCCAGTTAACGTAAGAGGTGTCTTGACACTCCTCTTTTGAAAGAGTTTAAGTCATAGGCAGGTGGAAATACAGACACAGGTAGAGAGTTCCAGAGTTTACCAGTGTAGGGAATGAAGGAGTGAAGATACTGGTTAACTCTTGCATTAGGAAGATGGACAGAATAGGGATGAGAAGAAGTAGAGAGTCTTGTGCAGCGAGGCCGCAGGAGGGGGGAAGGCATGCAGTTAGCAAGTTCAGAAGAGCAGACAGCATGAAAACAGCGGTAGAAGACAGATAAAGATGCAACATTGCGGCGGTGACTTAAAGAATCAAGACAGTCAGTTAGAGGAGAAGAGTTGATAAGACGAAAAGCTTTAGATTCCACCTTGTTTAGTAAAGCTGTGTGTGGATCCCCCAGACATGAGAGCCATACTCCATACACGGGCGGATAAGGCCCTTGTACAGAGCAAGCAGCTGGGAGGGAGAGAAAATGGACGAAGACGCCATAGGACACCTAACTTCTTGGAAGCTGATTTAGCAAGAGTAGAGATGTGAAATTTCCAGTTTAGATTTTTAGTGAAGGATAGACCGAGTGTGTTTAATGTAGAGGAGAGGGAAGTTGAGTGTTATTGAAGAAGAGAGGATAGTTGTCTGGAAGGTTATGTCGAGTAGATAGTTGTAGAAATTGAGTTTTTGAGGCATTGAACAAAACCAGGTTTTCTCTGCCCCAATCAGAAACAAGTGAAAGATCAGAAGTTAGGCGTCCTATAGCATCTCGCCTTGAGTCATTTAATTGTTGTTGGGTTGGGCGTCTGTTGAACGCTGTTGAATAATGCAGGGTGGTATCATCAGCATAGGAGTGGATAGGGCATTGAGTCAGATTTAGGAGATCATTGATGAATAATAGAAAGAGAGTGGGTGATAGGACAGAACCCTGTGGAACACCACTGTTGATAGTTTTAGGGAAGAACAGTGACCGTCTACTACAGCAGCAATAGAACGATCGGAAAGGAAACTGGAGATGAAGGTACAGAGAGAAGGATAGAATCCGTAGGAGGGTAGTTTAGAAATTAAAGATTTGTGCCAGACTCTATCGAAGGCTTTCGATATGTCAAGGCCGACAGCAAAGGTTTCACCGAAGTCCCTAAAAGAGGATGACCAAGATTCAGTTAGGAAAGTAAGAAGATCACCAGTAGATCTGCCTTTACGGAAACCATACTGGCAATCAGAGAGAAGGTTGTGAGCTGATAGATGCCTCATTATCTTCCTATTAAGGATAGACTCAAAGGCTTTAGAAAGGCAGGAAATCAAAGCTATAGGGCGGTAGTTAGAAGGATTGGAGTGGTCACCTTTTTTAGGGACAGGTTGAATGTGAGCAAACTTCCAGCAAGAAGGATAAATAGAAGTAGAGAGACACAGATGAAAGAGTTTGACCAGGCAGTGAGCGAGTTCGGAAGCACAGTTTTTGAGAACAACAGGAGGGACTCCATCCGGACCGTAAGCCTTCCGAGAATCAAGGCCAGAGAGGGCCAGGAAAACGTCTTTATAAAGAATTTTAATTTTAGGGATGAAGTAGTCAGAGGGTGGAGGAGTAGGAGGAATATGCCCAGAATCATCCAAAGTTGAGTTGGTAGCAAAGGTTTGAGCGAAGAGTTCAGCTTTAGAAAAGAAGAGACAGCTGTAGAGCCATCTGGATGAAGTAAAGGAGGAAAGACGAAGAAGTAAAGTTGTTAGAGATATTATTGGCTAGATGCCAGAAATCTCGAGAGGAGTTAGAATTGGAAAGACTTTGACATTTTCTATTGATGAAAGAGTTTTAGTAAGTTGGAGAATAGATTTGGCATGATTACGGGCAGAAATATATAGGGCATGAGTTTCAGCAGTTGGATGGCTACGGAACCGTTTGTGAGCCGCCTCTATCATTGACAGCACGAGAACAAGCAGAGTTAAACCAAGGCTTTTTAGCTTTAGGGTTAGAGAAAGTATGAGGAATGTATAGCTCCATGCCAGAGATAATCACCTCTGTTATGCGCTCGGCACAAAGAGAAGGATCTCTGACATGAAAACAATAATCATCCCAAGGGAAATCAGAATAGTACTGCCTTAGTTCCTCCCACTTAGCAGAGTTAAAATGCCAGAAGCACCTCCGCTTAGGCGGGTCCTGAGGCTGCACTGGAGTGATAGAACTGGTAACGGAAATTAGATTGTGGTCGGAGGAGCCCAACGGAGAGGAAAGTTTAACAGAGTAAGCAGAAGGGTTGGAGGTTAGGAAAAGATCAAGAATGTTGGGCGTGTCTCCAAGGCGGTCAGGAATACGGGTAGGGAACTTCACTAGCTGCTCTAGGTCATGAAGGATAGCAAAGTTGAAGGTTTGTTCACCAGGTTGGTCAGTGAAAGAAGATGAAAGCCAAAGCTGGTGGTGAACATTGAAATCCCTAAAATGGAGATCTCAGCAAAGGAAAGTGAGATAAGATGTGCTCCACCTTGGAAGTCAAATAGTCAAAGAATTTTACATAGTCAGAGGAATTAGGTGAGAGGTATACAGCACAGATGAATTTAGTTAGAGAGTGACATTGAAGTCTTAGCCAGATGGTAGAAAATTCTGAAGATTCAAGATTGTGGGCACGAGAGCAAGTGGTGTCGTTACGCACGTATGCGCAACATCCAGCTTTGGATTGAAAATGAGGATAGAGCAAGTAGGAGGGAACAGAAAAGGGGCTGCTGTCAGTAGTCACAGACAACTGTGTTTCGGTTAGGAAGAGAAGATGAGGTTTAGTAGAGGAGAGGTGGTGTTCCACAGATTGAAAATTAGAACGAAGGCCACGAATGTTGCAGAAATTGATAGTGAAAGTATTAGATGAAGTGTCAAGACACCCAAGGTCGACAGCAGAGGGCAGTCCGACCTGGGGACATTTATGGTCCCTCCCAGAGGGGACTCCGAGGCAGGGCGTGGTGAAGCCATTATTAAATTTTGATTTGAAGAGAGTGTAAAAGTGTAAGGTGTTGTAGTGTAGTGTAGGAAGTAGTAGAAGTTGTCTTTAGAGGGCAGGCTGCAGCTGCTCAATTGTATAAATGAGACCACAAAGGGAACCGGGAAGAGAGGACACGGGAATCACTCAGTCTGCAGCACTGCCTACATCCCCGTAAGTACCTCTCCTGGAGTATTCCACCGGGCGGCAGGTGACTACTGCCTACTGATTCATTAATAACTACTAACATCCATTGGGGCTCACTTAGGATGGGAAAGTCAGGTTCAATATATCCACACATTACAGCGACGAATATAAAAAGGAAGAGGGAAACAGACAGACTATTATGATCCCTTTAATAATAAAAGGGAAGAGAGGAGCATCTGAGCTGATGTTTCCCCACGAGACAAACACACCTGGTATACAGCTAGTGTGGGTGGTGGGGAAAGGTAGGGTGCGAACTGTCAGACTGAGAGAGATGCGATATTTCACTGATACCTGGTTTCACAGATGATTGCCTCAGTTTTGTCGCTGGTAATTATTTATCAATCATTCATTGTTGCAGTCATGGGATCAAGAGAGAGTGTATGTGGTATTCAAATTACCATCACAGGTGAGGGTAAATGCACTTGTTTTCATTACAAATCAAATGTACTGTACGTACTACATACGTCCGCGCACGCATATCTATCTATCTATCTATATCTATCTATCTATCTATCTATCTATCTATCTATCTCTCTCTCTCTCTCTCTCTCTCTCTCTCTCTCTCTCTCTCTCTCTCTCTCTCTCTCTCTATATATATATATATATATATATATATATATATATATATATATATATATATATATATATATATATATATATATATATATATATATATATATATATTTGTATAGTGGATAGTGACATGAGAGCGCAAGCTTGTGAGTACAGTATACATACTACGTTGCTGAAAAGTAGAACAGGATTGAAAATGTTTATGATAATGATGAAACAAGCGACCTACGATATCACGTGAGACAGTGAGTGACGCATTATTTACTTGTAAACGAAAATAGTACTGACAGTAAAACACCTGCAGAAACACAGAAACACGGTCGTATTGAAGGAGAGGTGACGGGGATTTGCTGTATTGTCATCATGGGCAGGTAGTGTTATCAGTAGGATATTACCTAATACCTATATACCGTAGAACAACTATTATAGTAACATGCAGTGCCGGGTTTTACTGATAAATATGGCCTGTAGATGTGAGATGGGGGGATTCAAGGGAGTTGGGAAGCCATCTGCTCAGAATTACAGTAGTAGTTCCGTAGTAAATAATGAAATAATTCCAAGAATAAGTATCTGCCTTTACATATGAGGGGAGTATGATTACATCAGTCACACCAGACCGTTTTTGTTTTAAAGGCCGGTTCACATTTGTCAATTTGCGACTGCAATTACAAGTCGGTAGAGTTACAAACTGAATATATCGGTACATAGCGACTGGAAAAACCAGTCACTAAACAAAACCAACTTGTCGGTTTTGTTCAGTCGATTTGCGACTTTGTTTACGTTGTGACCACAGAGAAAGGTTTGAAAATGTGATGGCGATGTAGAAAAGAAGATTTGGAGTTGGTGAGGGAAAAGAGCACACTTGGGACCATGAAAGTGAATTCTACAGCAGAAAAGCTAACGGCCGGTTCACACGTCAATTTGCGACTAAAGTTGCAAGTCGCTAAAAGTATCTACTGAGTGATTTTAGTCGGAAGATGTTCACACTTCGCACATAGCGACTGGGGAGTGTCGGCTGGTTGGCGGGAAGTGAATATAAACAAACAGTAACCCAACAAGATGTCTTCCTTTGGTGATGATGATGATTGAGATCAAATAATATCATCACAAGTGTTCAATCCTCACCTCCAGCAACACCCTGCACAGAGGGGGCCAGTCACCGGAGAGCGGCACCTACCACATCAAACGTCTATTTGTGTAAGCTTTTTTTTTTTTTTTTTTTTTTTTTTTTTTTGCATAGAATTCACTGATGTTCTCTTTTTCCCTCACCAACGCCAAAATCTTTTCTACATCGACACCACATTTTCAGACTTTTCTCCGTGACGTCACAACGTTAACAAAATCGCAAATCGACTGAACAAGACCAATATGTTGGTCGTGTTTTTTTTTTACTTGTTTTTCCAGTCGCTGGACACCTATTTTCAATCGGAAACTACCGACTTGCCATTTCAGTCGCAAATTGACACGTGTGAACCTGCTTTGACGCAAATAGGCGTTTGATGTGATAGCTGCCACTCTCCGATGACTGCTTCACTCTGTTTAGGGTGTTGCTGGAGGTGAGGATTGAACACTTGTGATGATTTCAATCGTCATCGTCACCAGAGGAAGACATGTTGGGTAGTTTCCCGCCAACCAGCCGATATTTCCCAGTCGCTCGATCTGTGTGATAAGTGTGAACGTGTTCCGACTAAAAGGGCTCAGTTGACACTTCTAGCGACTTGCAATTTAAGCTTCATACTGACACGTGTGAACCCGCCTTATGATTCTTTACTGCTTGGATAAATACAAAAAAAAAAAAAAAAAAAAAAAGGGTTTACGTGTGCTTGTTTACTGAATTCAAAAAGGGAGAAATCATGTCATAAGAATAATAATTAAAATCTCTGGGCGCCATTAGTCTCAATTGTTTCGAATCTCAGGTATTCGGTAAGGCGTTTGTTCGAGCGTGATTCTGGAACCATTACTATAAGTGCGCCTGCGCGGTGATTGCTCACAGCTTGTGAAAAAAAGGAATAAATAAATAAATAAATAGAGAAAAATATCACCCAATGAAATGGCTTTATTGGCTTGCTATTCGTAAGTGAAGGCTGACTGTGACTGAGTGACTGTCCGCCATGATGCATTTCTCGATTACTCTCTCCGATGGTCCTGTTATGACTGTGTTCATTCACTTACTATGGAGGTAAGTTGATCGTTTTAATAAACGACGTAGCAGAGTTTTTTGTAATCACACGGTGTTTTTTGCTAATACTATGAAGTGTCCCAAGTGTTAATCGGGATGGAATTGTGAAAAACCGGTCTTTACGGGTTGGACAAGCGGCGGTACTGCAGTAACAGTTAAAGTCAGCTTAACCCCTTCAATACTGGGACATATTTTTACATTATACTTGTGTACGATTTTACCATTGACATTAGGAAGGGTATATAGAGGTCAGAAGATGAATGGCCATAATCTTCCCAATCTTAATCCAGCATAGGTGTTTCTGAGGTATAAAATCACCAAGTAATAAGCAGAATGGATATGGAAACCCGTTATGGTACTGAAGGGGTTATTAGTTAGGTTAGGCTAGAAAGAAAAACTTCCCTGGGGGTTCAAGTTAGGTCAATATCCTATTTTAGGAAAGGGTGGGGAGCTAGGCTAGGTTGGATTGGTTTACCTGCGAAGGTTTTCAAGATTGCTTTCCTGCCCAGGATTTATGGGGATGGAGACCATTTGCTGATTAGTTTTTTAATCATATACTTATCAAGGGAAAAATCTCAAGCCTTGTTTATGATTTTGAGGCCAATCTTTCACCAGTTCAACTCCTCTTCCTTGTTTTGGGGATAGGTGTAATTCTAGAAAAAAAAAAAATCACATAACCTATTATTTACATCTCTTGGCAAGTGTTCAAGTTTATGTGCCAACACATAGTTCATCCGAACATCTACATGGTATCTCTGGCAGCCTCCTGACTCTTGAAGTTAATCATATTCTGATCAGTTTTCTAGAACAATTCTCGGTGAACATTAAGACGAGCAACACAGTTTTATGTACTTATGTTTTCAGCTCTTAACCCTGAACGAACTTGGACACCTCTATTAGGATAGTGTGCCTTGTCTTAATATTTACCCTGTTGTCTATGAATAAGGAGGCACTAGTCTTTGGTAATGTTATCTTGCCTCAGGGCCGTTTCTAGTTCATCAGGCGCCCCAGGCAAGAATTCGTTATGGCGCCCCCCCCTCCTCCGGGCTGGAAATAATAACCTAAACAATTTCGAACACAACTAGCATCACAAGTTCCACAACAAAAACAATATACTTTATTAATAAATCATCTTCACGTATATGCATACACAATAAGGAAAAGTATACTAATGATTTTTGTAAATTTTAATAGAATAACACCATTATCTTATTATCTTTTATCTTGATTGGCTTATTTTTGGCTTTTTCGACAAGGATTTTTTGTGATCTACACACTGAGGCTGGAGGACAAGACACTTGCAGGCAGGGGAGAGGGGAGGGGTGGTCTACTAAAAGGCAGGCTTCACTAACTTCACCTCCTTTATTTACAAACACAAAAGGGTGGCACAGCTCACACACAGTTCATGGCAGTGGAAGAAACCGCGGGTCGGAGGAAGAGGCAAGGACAAACTTCCTGCACCTCGTCCAGGCTCCTCCCAGGAGCAAGATATGCCAGCGGACTGCCCGGTCCGTTAGCGTGGGGGTGTATGTGGGGGGGAAGGGCCAGGTGAGTAGAGGCACTCAGGTAACCGGCAGTACGTGTCCGCGTCAGCCAGCCAGCTCCGCCGTCACTCCCTCCAGCACTCTCACACTGTCCGTACTGTAGGCACTTCCCCGTCAGATCCACAGCTCTCCACTGAGCTACAGCCTCCCACAGGCTAGGCGCAGCCCTCCAGGCGAGCCCAAGACAGTAGGAAGACACCAGAGTGCAGGAATTACCACCAGCGTCCCAGGGCAAAACCAAAACAATCCCCCGCCTTCAACTCGCCATTCCCGCTCGCCCAGCTCCGCCTCTCCGCCTACAGCACATTATCGTACCCCGCGTAACAATATTAATTTTGGATGCCAATTTGGCGCCCCCCCCCAGCAAATGGCGCCCCAGGCGACCGCCTGTGTCGCCTGTGCCTAGAAACGGCCCTGTCTTGCCTACTGTTCATTGGTCAAGGCATGATGCATGTACGTATCTGTATTATGCCCCTACAACCTAAGCATTCATGTACTGTTACCTAGTTTATATCGGTGGGCCTTGACTTCATGACAGCATGCTATGGTAGTATACATACTCACTGTACTTCATGTCTATTAAGGTCTTTTTTATTATGCACTTTTATGCACTTTTTGAAAATCAACACCTCATGCCAAAAACAGTTTGATTAGTTTCAAGTTAGGTTAGAGTAGCTTAGTTTTAGAATTTGGTTAGCTTAGATTGAGTTTGTTTTGGATTAGGTAGTCAGGGACACCAAATTAGACAAATTTAGCATTTCCCTAAAAACTAGAGATATTTGGCAAGTAGTTATGATGCTTACAGTTTGCCATGTGCACACCAGCATGGTAAATCATGGCCATTTTAGAAAAAGTTAATATGATATTTGTAAAAATATGTTGGATAATGCATAGTTATCTGAAGTAAAGCAGAATTGAGTAATACATATAATATTATTACAGCCATTGTGATACTCTGATGAAACTACTACATAGTGAAAAATTCTCAGGGCACAGCTGTATGTTAGAAAAAAAAAATAAATCTAAACTAAGTAGAATAAAGATAAATGTAGGGAAAGAACAATACAAGGTAAGTTCAAATCCCATAGGTTGTAACATAATAAAACTCAATATGCATGCTCATCTCACTCCTTTCTGTCACTTGCTTCACAGGTCCCGAACAAAGCTTGTGCGAGATACAATCTTCTTGAATCCTGAAGGACCAACAGACCTTGAAAAATACACATTCAGCAATGCCCTGTCCTTGTCAGTGCAACTTGGCATCTGGGAAGCAGCACTTGATCAGTACATTGACAACATTGAATATGTTTCAGAGGTACATATCTGATTGCTTCAACCTTATCTCACCCAGCCCCCTTTTCTCTCTCTCTCTCTCTCTCTCTCTCTCTCTCTCTCTCTCTCTCTCTCTCTCTCTCTCTCTCTCTCTCTCTCTCTCTCTCTCTCTCTTTGTGTATTTACCTAGTTGTAGTTTTACAGGGCCTGGGCTTTATGCTCGTGTGGCCCCGTCTCCATATCTACACTTATCCAATCTTACTTTAAAAGTATGCACACTCGTTGCAGACACTACTTCTTCATTTAAACTGTTCCACGTCTCAATACATCTTTAGAAACTGTATTTTTAACATCTCTCAGACATCTTCCTTTTCTCAGCTTTTTACTATGCGATCTTGTGCTTCGAATGTCATATTCTTCTCTCAGGATCAGTTTCTCATTATCCACTTGGTCCACTGTTGATCAATTTAAAAACTTGTATCAGGTCTCCTCTCTCCCTTCTTTGTTCCAGGGTTGGTAGATCCATAGCCTTTAGTCTCCTCATATGTCATCCCTTCAAATTCTGGAACCATTCTTGTAGCCATTTTTTGTAGTCTCCAATTTCCTTATGTGTTTCTTTTTATAAGGGGTCCACACTACTCCTGCATATTCCAATCTGTGTGTGTGTGTGTGTGTGTGTGTGTGTGTGTGTGTGTGTGTGTGTGCGTGCGTGCGTGTGCTTTTGTATTTGTCTTTTCTCACTCATCAACTTTTTCATCACTAGTTTCTATTATATTCTTTTCAATAACTACTTTGTTTGTTGTCCATCTTTTATTCTTTTAAAACTATTTTTTACCTTTTTCCCTTTTGTTCTGCTATCTTTCCAAAGTGATGCACTCTTTTATGCTACTTTGTCATTCGTTGCCTTGTTTGCATCACTGTTTGGCAATCATTTCACTCTCCTACTCTTTCCCAACCCAAGTATTTTACATCCCTTACTCTTTGTATAGTTCCCCTAAATTCACTCTCCTCTCTGTTTCCCTTATCTCTGCATCATCCATCATTCTTTGATTCTTTTAGCAATGTATCTTTGTGTCTGCTTTTGTGACACTTACATCTCTGCTCTGTCTTCATTGACAGGAGCTTAGCAAAACAGGCCGGGTGGTTCTGAGTCAAGACCAAGTACTGCAGAGGATGGGTCAACTCTTTGCTCTGAGGCACCTGGTGAATCTCAGCTCAGATTTACTTGATGTTCCTGACTTTTATTGGGAACATGAGAACCTTGAACAACTGTACAGAAAAACATCAGAACACCTCAGTGTGTCCAAGCGTACCTCGGTGAGTTTAGAATGTGTTGTGTGTGTGTTGAACATCAGCAACTGCTTCATCTACAGTGTCTTCGTTTCATTGAACTATGAGTATTGAAAGAGGTTTGACAAAAGGTAATATTTTATTAATGCTAATAGAATAGTTGTATTGAGTTTCATTCCATATTCTTTAGAGGTAACAAAACTAAGATGAATTAATCTGTAAAGTTTTCTACACATTGATAACCAATTTTATTCATATATGATTTTTAGAGAAAAATCAGATGTCTTTATTCTTGGTATAGCAAAATTTCTGGATTGACTCAAAATTACACAATTGATTGCCTCTGAGTTAAGACAAATGGGACAATGTCATAGAATAACTTGTATCAGCAGTGTGTTATACATCTGTTCACTCAAACACTCACACAGTATTAATATTAAAGTATTTGATCAGTGGCAAAAAAAAAAAAAAAGTTTTTGGTCTAATGAGTCACATTAAAAACATTTACATACAGCTGAGTAAGTGTCTCTCTCTCTATCTGAAAATGAATATTAAGCTAGTCTGTGTTCCCAGGTGATGAATGTGAAGCTGAGTCACTGTGTGGAGTTGATGGAACTCCTAAAAAGTCACCTCAATGAGCGACACTCGGCCCGCCTCGAGTGGATCATCATCATCCTCATCATGGTGGAGGTGGGCTTTGAACTCCTCCACTTCATTGAGCGTCTCCTCTGAGATTGTGAGATGGAACACGAGGAAGAGGAAGACTGTAAGACTATTGAGCAAAAGAAGGATAACACCAAAAGATGGTTGTGGTACACAAAATCTTTGAAGGTAAATTTCATAAATGTTATTGGTATGTAAGTTGCTGCAAATCAGAGAATGGTCAGTTGAGGTAAAATAGATTCATTAAAGGTACTTGAATTAATATATTTATTTACTTTTTGTAGTTATTTGTTTTCATATTCATTTGCTAACATTTTCTTCTAGTGTCTTTGTATATAATGGCTCATGCTAATTGGTATTGTTCTAGAAAATTCAGTTAATTGCTTTTGTTTGATTTAGTATTTCAGATTAATCAATATCTGTTTGGGTTAAAATCAAGTAAAGGTTAAATTTGACACTAAGAGAATAAGTAGTAGAATCTCTCAACAGAAATTCATTTAATTCATGCAAACTGTATTGCAGATAGCATACTTTCAGTATCCTTAAATAATATGCAGGAGATAAATCCACCAAGTCCTCATTCTTAATACTTCTATGCCTATCATAAAAACATTGAAATGTATGTGATAAGCCAGCTCTACTTGTACAATGAAATTTTCATTGTGAATGTAGCATACGACAAATAATTCAATATTGACGGTGTGCTTGAAGTAACATCCATATGGAATACATAGAAATTTTGTTCAGAAACTCTAAATTCCCCAAACTAAGATTGAACATCCCCATGTCCCCATCATTGCCTTGATATTCCTAAGTTCAGGCAACACTGACAGCACTGCTGGTGAAGCAGTAAGAGGGAACAAGTGGGGCAGCTCAAGTGCTGAGGTAGTTCATTCATGTTTGGAGGAAAATTTATGTTCATCACTAAAAATGTACTATATGTATGTGATTCAGATTCAGAAAAGTTAACATTCAGAGGTTCAAAAGTGCTTATAAAAACAGTGTTGTGCAGTAAATCAAAATTGAAAATTAATTGGCCAAACTAATTAAGGAAGCTTTATGAGTTTCCCCAAAGTGCTGAGTGGAGATGTATCAGTTTCCTCATCCACAGAACATTTGCTTGGTTGTTAACATCTGCATTTGCATTCACATCCCCAGCTCTGATGAATTAAACATCCATATCTGCATCCACAATCCACATTTGTGATGAAATTGATATCCATATCTGGTGGATACATTTTGAACATTAAAGGGTACAGAGAAGAGAGGTCACAAAGTTGAAGAAAATTGATTAATGTTTATGTAATTATCTTCTGAAATTACATTATTTATTCATTTGTCTTTTCAATTTACACAACCTAATGAGCCATGAGCTCTGTGGAGGGGCAGAAGAGAAAGAATTTTACATAGTGACTATGTATATATATTTTGTAAATATGTAAAAGTTTGTGTGAACTGTTAGTAGTATTGTATATAATGTACTATATATATAGTATTGCATAAATAATCAAGAAGGGAAGCACTGTGGCTGACAAGGAGAGAAAAAGTGTGTGTGTGTGTGTGTGTGTGTGTGTGTGTGTGTGTGTGTGTGTGTGTGTGTGTGTGTGTGTTTCACTGTTTGTTTGTTTGATCTGCTGCAGTCTCTGACGAGACAGCCAGACGTTACCCTACGGAACGAGCTCAGAGCTCATTATTTCCGATCTTCGGATAGGCCTGAGACCAGGCACACACCACACACTGGGACAACAAGGTCACAACTCCTCGATTTACCTCCCATACCTACTCACTGCTAGGTGCTACACGTGAAAGGAGACACACCCAAATATCTCCACCCGGCCGGGGAATCGAACCCCGGTCCTCTGGCTTGTGAAGCAAGCGCTCTAACCACTGAGCTACCGGGTGTGTGTGTGTGTGTGTGTGTGTGTGTGTGTACCCAGTTGTACCTAGTTGTAGTTTTACAGGGCCTGGGCTTTATGCTCGTGTGGTCCCATCTCCATATCTACACTTATCCTATCTTACTTTAAAAGTATGCACACTCGTTGCAGACACTACTTCTTCATTTAAACTGTTCCACGTCTCAATACATCTCTGGAAACTATATTTTTTAATATCTCTCAGACATCTTCCTTTTCTCAGCTTTTTACTATGCGATCTTGTGCTTCGGATGTCATATTCTTCTCTCAGGATCAGTTTCTCGTTGTCCACTTGGTCCATTCCGTTGATCAATTTATAAACTTGTATCAGGTCTCCTCTCTCCATTCTTTGTTCCAGGGTTGGTAGATCCATAGCCTTTAGTCTCTCCTCATATGTCATCCCTTCAAATTCTGGAACCATTCTTGTAGCCATTTTTGTAGCCTCTCCAATTTCCTTATGTGTTTCTTTTTATGAGGGGTCCACACTACTCCTGCATATTCCAATCTGGGTCTTATTATAGTACTTATCAATTTCTTCATCATTTCTTTGTCCATGTAGTGAAATGCTACTCCAATATTCCTTAGCAAATTATATGTTTCTCTAAAAATTCTATCAATATGGCTTACTGGTTGATTGTTTTCTTCCATCGTCACTCCTAAGTCCTTTTCCTTTTTAACTTTCTCCAGTTCTACTCCATCTCCCATCTTATAGATTCCCACAGGTCGTCTTTCACTCTTTCCCATTTCCATGACATGGCTTTTGTTCACATTGAATTCCATTTCCCACTTCTTACTCCATTCCCAGATCTTATTTAGGTCTTCTTGCAGTATTTCACAATCCTCCTTTTGCTTTATAACTCTGCACAGTTTCGTATCATCTGCAAACAGATTTATGTAGCTGTTCACTCCTTCTGGCATGTCGTTAATATAAATGAGGAAAAGTATTGGTGCCAATACTGACCCCTGTGGCACTCCGCTTTCTACTGCTCTCCACTTGGACTTCATATCTTTAACTATCGTCCTTATTTCTCTCCCCCTCAAATAATTTTCTATCCATCTCAATGTGCTTCCTTTTAAGCCACCCTTCTCCTCTAACTTCCATAGTAATCTTGCATGTGGCACTTTGTCAAATGCCTTTTTTAAATCCAAATAAATACAGTCAACCCATCCTCTCTCTCTTGTACTCTATCAACTATTCTAGAATAGAAACTCAATAAATTAGTTACACAAGACCGTCTTTTCTAAAACCAAATTGGCTATTTGATATTAATTGGTTGTCTTCAAGGAACTCGATCCATTGTTTTTTTATTATTCTTTCACACATCTTGCATATTACACTAGTTAGTGATACCGGTCTGTAATTTAAAGGTTCTTCCTTCCTTCCGCTCTTATATATGGGAACCACCTCAGCTCTTTTCCATTCTACTGGTACTGTTCCATTTTCTATTGAGCATTTTATGATGTATATAGGACTTGCAAGTTCTATCATACATTCTTTCAGTATTCTGCCTGAGACTTCATCTGGTCCCATTGCCTCCTCTTCATCCAGTTCCTTCATTGACTCTTTTATTTCAAGCTTGGTTACTTTAATCTCTTTCATATAGATTGTCTCTCTATTACCCTGTGGCCTCTCAAATTTGGATTCCTTAGTAAAGACCTCCTGGAATTTTTATTTAATAGTTCTGCCATACTTTTGGGTCTTCCACCATCCCGTTCTCTCCTTTTAACCTTTCTATTGTTTCTTTTTGCTTAATTTTTCTATTTATGAATCTATAGAACAATTTTGGTTGCTCCTTACATTTTTCGACAATGTCTTTTTGAAGTTCTTTTCCTCTTCCTTCCTCACCTTAACATATTCATTTTCGCTGCCTTGAAGTTTTCCTTATTTGCTGGATTTCTATTTCTCCACCTTTTCCATGCTCCATCTCTTTTCTCCTTTGCCCTAGCACACCTTACATTAAACCAATCTTTCTTTCCTTCTTCTTTAGGTCTATATTTTGGGACATATT
>NC_059299.1:11200816-11208316 GCF_017591435.1 Portunus trituberculatus
CTTGCATTAAACCAATCTTTCTTTCTTTCTCTTCTTTAGGTCTATATTTCGGAACATATTCCTCTGACCCCAGTTTTGTATATTTCCAAAAATAAGTTATATTTCTCTTGAACCGTTAATGAGTTTTCCATCTCCTCCCAGTTTACGTTTTAAAATAGTTCTTGAGATTCTCAATATCAGCCTTTCTGTAATTTAATCGGTCTCCTTTGTATGATTCATCTCTATCTTCCTTTCCTTCTTCTATATCCATTTCTAATATTACATGGTCACTCTTTCCCAATGGGCACTTGTATCTTATATCATCGTTAATTGGTATATCCCTTGTAAAACCTAGGTCTAATCTTGCCGGCTCATCGTTTCCTCTGAATCTTGTGTTTTCCTTTACTCTTTGGACCATCAAATTATCTATCATTAGGTTCAGGAATCTATCTCCCCAGGCATCTTCCCCCATACCACTTTCATAATTTTCCCAGTCTACTTCCTTACAGTTGAAATCTCCTACCAATATCACTTTTCTCCTTTCCTTAATGATTCTTGTAAGACTCCTTATTGTGTCATCTATCATGTCTCTATATTCTTGGTTAGTCCATGAGTTTATTTTTCGGCACATATAATTCCAATGATTGTTAACTCCTTATTAATATGTATCTTAATATACAGTATTTCTGATTTTCCTTCCCCAAACTCACTTGATTTACCACTATCTCCTTCCTTAACATCATCATGACTCCTCCTCCTTTACCCATCTGTCTCTCCATATATTATATTTTATCTATGTCTATTTTATTGCCTCATTTAACTTTGTTTCCACCAGGCATACAATATCTGGTTCTTCTTTCTTTATGTAATCTCTAATTCTAATTTATTAGATAAACCATCTATGTTGTATACATAATTTTTAATCTCTTGTTCTTATCATTTTTAGTTAAACTTGCTCCATTTTTTTTCTCTTCCTTCTCTTTTATATATACCATTTCCTTATCCTGTCTCCTATAATTCTCCAAAAATGCCTTCTTCTCCTCCTCTGACCTTTCATTTTTTTTCTTGCTTCTGCCACCAGTTCATTGTGTCTCTTCCTTTCCTCCTCATTTTGTTTATATATATATATATATATATATATATATATATATATATATATATATATATATATATATATATATATATATCTTGCAACCTTCTGTTTCTCTGAGTTTTGTTTTCTATATAGTACTTCTTCTGCTGCTGCTTGTGATTTTAGTAATATCTTAATTGGTCTCACTGTTCCTTCTTGATATGGTCCCATTCTATGGATTTCTTCTACTTCCTCTTCTAAGTTCTATTCGTCATTTAGATGTTTTAGTAGGTCTTTACTGATTTCATTTCCCTTTTCCTTCTTGGTCTATATTTAACATTTTTTTCTTTTAGTCCAAAATAATTACCTTTTTTTTTCCACAATTTCTCTTACTAAATTTTCTTTTCTTGAGGACTTTATCATTTTGTTTGTCATATTTCATCTTTTCTTTTAACTGTTCTTGAAATTTCCTGAAAATTTTGTCTTTCTTATCTTGGATTCTCCATTGTATTTTTAATCTCATCTTGTACTCTTCTTTATTAACTAGATCTTTCAGCTTTCTTTTCTTTCTCTTTTACCAAGTCCTTCTTCCATCAATTTCTTGTAGTTAGCTATTTCACTTTTAACCTTCATTTTCTTCTTACTAGTTTCATTTTCTTTCTTCCACTCTTTATCCTTTCTTCAATTTCTGGAGCTCTTTATCCTGTTCTTCATTCTCTTCATTCCCATACTTTCCTTTACAATTTATCTAATTTACGTCATAGTCAACACTTTATCAAATAGTGAAGTATCTCAGATCAAAGCCTCAATGCTCTTTAAATATTTATTGGCACAGCTTGAGTGAACTCAAAAAGGTTTGCTTTGTATCTACAATGTATACCTCTAACAAGAAAATGATGATCACAAATGATGCAGCACAAATCACTTGTTACATAAGGTTTAAATCTTTGAATCACTGATCACAGCATCAGTGACGTCACTGCAAAAAAAAAAAAAACTTAATGTTTTGCATTCTTGCCCAGCATACTGTGTTTAGAATTTTGGAGTTTGAATAAATGGTTATGTATTTGTATATGATTTTTTGTCCATTCTGTTAAATGTATAGATAATGAGGTTTCTGTGCTTCCTGCAGGGCCGAGTGTTGCACCCAGAACAGACACGGGTGGTCAGTGTTCGGGAGTGTGCTCGTTCCCAGGGCTTTCCAGACACATTCCGCTTCTTTGGAACCATCTTGGAGAAACACAGACAGGTATGTCCCACATCTTTCAGCCACTGCCTCAAGCTATTTTGAGTTTGTCTCTTTGTTTTTCTCATATTTGAGCCTTGCATGCTATACTTAATTGCAAATCTTTGGAAATATAAACTCCTACCTGAAAATAAGATCATCCAAGCCAAGGGACACAGCATTAAAAGCATTTCAGCACCCTTGATGTTACTATGGAGTCTAAATATAGCTTGCTCTGCACTTTTTATGAGAAGCTAGCCTCTGTAGAAGAGAAGTAAAATGTGTGTTGTATATTAAACTCTGAGAATGAGAGCTTGGTTCACCAACGCAACTTGTTTTGTTCTATAAAATAAAAAGAAAGCTTTTTGTTTTAATAGCCCCACTCCTCTGACCAACTGTCTTCTACATCTTTGTCATTACAGTGTTGAATCCCTTACTATCTTTTAGTACTATTTTCATGATGACTACTTTTCTAATCTTGTTAACTGTATCCCTCTAATCATCCCTCATCTTTGTGTATGCAATGGAACCAGTTCATGAATGGCCCTGTACACTAACAAATTGGTTTACAAAACAAATTTCGCCTTGGTCCAGGAATGAAAATTTGGTACACAGAGATGCTGTCCCTGGCATTGCACAGAGCATCAGTTATTCTTGTGGTACCATACTGTAAACTATTTCTTGTAGTGCTGTGCTGTTGTTTTGCTTTCTACATTAGATTGGCCCATGAAAGTGAAATGGGTTAGTGATAAAGGTATTAAGAATATGAAGCCTTAGCATATTGCAATAGAAATAAAGAATTCTAGACCATCAAAGGATCTTGAAAATACTACTACTTTTTAATCCTCACAAAGAGAAACTTAAAATAAGAACTTTATTATAAGTGTGGAACACTAGAAAAAAATATTTTCAAGATGCTTTGCTGGTATGATAGGTATCAGGAATCACAAGATTCTGCGAGATGTTTGTTTGTGCTGCCATATTTGTTATCACAGGGATCACAACACTGAGGCACCTCATCTCCAACAGGACAGCTAGTGATGCATGTTAAATATCATTAGGAAGATCTGTGTATGCCGTCTTGCTGTCAGTTAGATGCCATTACTATAACAACAACGATTCTATTTATTCCAGCTAAAAGGTACACAAAAGTGTTTGATAGAAGATAGTTGGTTTAGGAACCACAGGGTGTGCAACCCTTTGGTCCAGTAATAGATTAATCTATTTTACATGGATTCATATAGGGAAAATGGTTTTAGTTCAAGTATTTCGGTTCATGAATGGCCCTTAGGAAATAATTCAATTTGTAAACTGAGGTTTCACTGCACTTTGCATTAGATGGTAGTATTGATTTAGGTTCTTAGTTACATTGCTTCATATTAGCTTGGGAAATTATAAAATACAACCTTCATGTAGCTTGTACCTTTAATTTTATTTTATGGTATAACCTTTCATGTTTGGATTGGTAGTGTCATTCACTTGCAGTGCAGGAATATTCTTTCTCAGTTATTGTCTCCCATACTCTTTTCCAACTGTCTTCAAAAATTGCCTTTTTTCATTGAGATATTATGTAACATTTCTTGTCTTTTAGCTTTAAGTAATTACAGTATGTATGTGCATCACTACAGATAAGAATCCAAAGCTGATTATATATTCCTTTATTTTCCACTTCCAGGTTGGTAATGCTGTGCCGCCTCCAATGGCCCGTGCTTTAGGATTGGAAATAAAAAAATGTATACTTCAAAGAGAATATGAAATGGAGAAGTCATAAGAGAACAGTAAAGGTTGGCAACTGATTTTAGTACAACACTTGTTTTTATTTTGTAGAAAGATTTTATGCTTTATTTTGCTTTTAATACATTTTATAGATGTCATTTAATTATTACTATTTTAAGTGATAGAGATATTGTAAGTAAATATTTTTGTAAAAAGTTTTCAAAACTACATACTGTGGAATTTTTTGGTATGATAGTAATAGTAGTTTTTTTATAAAATGCCTCAGACTTTGCTCTTGTGCAACATTTATAATACTATTAGTTATAGGCAAAATATATTTCATGAACCTAGTCATTTTTCCTTTTGATTTACCAATATTCCTTAGTAGAATAGGAAATGATAGACCATAACTCAAGAAATTATTTTTACCTATCAAAAAATTACTTTTTTTTTTTTTTCCCTTCACTTTGTTGTTGACATACAGATATTTGGATGATTCATGTGTGTGTGTGTCTATATATATATATATATATATATATATATATATATATATATATATATATATATATATATATATATATATATATATTTGTGTCAAGCTCACTAGCAAAAGTATGCCTTTTACAACAAGGCACTTTTGTGCAATTAATACTCAAAGAAATTTAATTTTTTGATTAATCCTGAACTTCTGGGAGTATATCACTGTATCCCTAGTGTTTGATTATTCCTGTCCATCAAACACATGTACTTATTGCTTATGCTTTCAGCCTCTGCTTACATTGTAGGTGAGTGAATGACTAGCTTGAGCAATGAGTGGTGTTAAAAGTTTACAGATGGATGGTAAGTCATTTGCAGCACTCAACAGTACATGTAGATGGTGTGGTATTTGAGATTGATCACCACAAAAACACTGTAATCTCACTATCTGTTAAGTGAACTTCTTAGTGTTCTGCCAAATATAAAAAAAGATTGTCTGAAACTCACTCCTATGCTGCCATTTATTTATTACAAGAAGCTACAATAAAAAAATAGTTATTTCACAAATAAATACTGCAGCATACTACACATCAATAAACCCTGACGGTTATAATTGTACATCGGTTTACATTGTATTGTTATTGTCATTCGTTTCCTTATGTGAAACTGATTTCACAAGATAAAGTAAACACTAGGAGAGACCACCAAAGAATGGGAAGTCAATTAACATATAGTATTGCTACTCAACTTAGTCATTGTATACTCCCCTTCATATGTGACAAGTTACAGTATCAAAAAGAATCTGAAGCTTTATAAATCATACATTATAAACATCTTATAAATGAGGGACAAAAGACATCCATTGTGATTATTTATAATCAGGTATTCATGGCCCTAGATTTTAATTATATATACATTACTTATGAATTATGACTTCTCAACCATCATGAGTTACAAATTATTCCTTTGATAAGTGGGGACTAATAAAACACTGGATAAGTTGACAGTATTATGTACACTTGGAAAAAAAATACATGAATAACTTCTTCATAAACTTTTAATTAGCAAACTAAACTGAATACAAAGCACTTATCAGCTAGGTTTGTCGATCACTGACGCTGAAGGTGCTCTCCTGGCTTGAAGTGGTTTGCTAAACTTATGGTCCAGTCATCCACAACGCCCTTAGTAAACTCTCGAATAAACCTGTGGTAAACAATGACAAAACTTTTAATTTGCAGACTAAATTAAATACAATCTACTTATCAGCATACCTCAAAATGAAAGCACCATTTAAATATTTTCTTATTATTAGTATCCACTGAATCCTTTGTTATTCTCAAGATATTAAGCTCTAAATTATTTGTGACATAAAAGAGAGAATGTAAACCACTAAGCTGTGATCAGTGTCAATGGTCAAAATAAATAAGGACAAGGGTAGGTTTAGAATGAAAAACAGAAGAATTCTGACTAACTTCAGTGCAAGACTGATGAATGTATTTAATGTAAAAGGCAAAAAGTCTAAAATACAAGGAATGAATTACACATAGTAATGGTGGTGATGTGTAGCATCTCAAGATTATTTGGTTTCCTGGGAGTAATGGGTAATGTAAGATATCCAAAAGATACAAGAGGAAAGTAAGATACTGTAAGTGGAATTGAACAATTCTATTAAATAGATATACAAACTATCAGTATATGAAGAGAGAAAAATAGAAAAGATACTGTATGTGGAAGAAAATAATTTTATTAAAGGGAAGATAGGGAAGTAAAGATGAATGCATATGAATCAAGTATACAATACACAGGAGAAAATGAGTAATTTACTATGACTACTACACTTGAGATGCTTACACCAGGGACATCAGATTGGGTAAATAGACAGACCAGACACAATACAGAAGAGCAATGCATCTTACCTATAATTAGCAATGGATATGCGCTCATGATTATCATAGACTGCCCTTAGACCACCTTCACTAGCTGAGGGGGAGTTCACATATTCCTGGAAACCTCGAAATATGTGGTAGCACATAGTAATCTCCACAAAAATACGCTCGTGAGTAGTACCTGAAAATTATAATTACTCAATATGAGTATGATAAGAAGTTTATAAATTTTTCAGTTTGCATTTCAGTCTTAAATATTAAATTAAATCATATTCAACTCCAATCAAATAATACATAATCTTCAGACTGGAGGGTAAATGTTTACTTTTAGACCCATATCACATTGGGAGATGAGTTTTCTGGTAGATTTTGGTGATCTGAATAAATTTCTTGTTTCCGTCAAATCAGCTTTTTTATTTTTGTATCTTTAAGAAACTGGTTAACAAGTTTTGGTTTGTTTTTTTTTTTTTTGTTTTTTTTTTTTTTTTTTTTTTTTTTCTTCCTCCTAAGATAGGGCCTAGAGCTGAAATAAAGCCAAAAACTAGCTCTTACCACCAAAAACAAATAGGAAGCTGCAATACTGCTGCTGCTGTTGTAATTGCTGACATGATCTTGATCTTGTTCCTGTTGTTCACATGATAATGTAATGTAACTAAGCCTGAAGTAATGTAACCTGATTGGATTGGTTCACTCTGGGGCAGGACATAAGAATTTGAAATAGCTAAAGGCATAATAAATTTCGGAGGCA
The DNA here is from genome assembly GCF_017591435.1 of Portunus trituberculatus. Lineage (NCBI taxonomy): Eukaryota > Metazoa > Arthropoda > Malacostraca > Decapoda > Portunidae > Portunus > Portunus trituberculatus. The sequence continues at coordinate 11,207,920 of NC_059299.1, forward strand.
TTTATATGTAGTTGAAGATGCTCAGATTAAAGGATTCTATCTGATGAGAGAAGAAAGAATTGCTGATGTTTCAAAAGTTAAAGTAAGATAACACCTGACAAGAGTAGGTGTGGGTTAGGAAATAGTTTCATTATGAAGAGTCAGGAGTAAATCACTGTATGGTGTTGGGCCTTGCTGTGGAACTATGTAACCTTTAGCTTTGCTATCCTCCATGACTTAGATTTGTAGAGGAACTGATGCAACACCTTACTCATGTTACTAATATTCCTGACTGTTTTGGAGATACACCCAGTATTAGGGAGGCAGTGGCGTAGTGGATAAGGTGGTGAGCGTGAAATCAGGCAGACGTCCATGCATAAGTTCGAATCCCACCACATACTGCTGTGAAATTTTGCCA
>NC_059299.1:11213316-11260816 GCF_017591435.1 Portunus trituberculatus
CAAACTTTTTCTGCCAATTGCTCCCTGCATTCTCTTAAAATCCATCCTGATACCCCATCAGGTCCCACAGCTTTTCTCACTTCTAAACTCCCCATCATGTTCTTGATCTCCTCCACAGTTACTTGAAACTCCTTCATAATCCCTTTCTGTTCCATTACCAGTGGTTTGTCAAAAGCAGTCTCCTTTGTGAATACCTTCACTGCATACTCCATTTACTTCTAAACTTTCAATACTTTCTCTATTTTTGATGTTGTTCACATGTCTGTAAAAAAGCCTTGGTTGGTCTTTACATTTATCAATTATATCCTTTTCTTGTTTCTTTCTTTCTTCTCTTCTAATCAACACATATTCATTTCTTGCTCTTTTGTAACTTTCCCACTGCTTAATCCGTCTTTTCCTTCTCCACCTCTTCCATGCATCCTCTTTTCTTGTTCTAGCCTTTTCACATCTATCGTTAAACCAGTCCTGCTTTCCAACTTCTCTATGTTGTCTTATTGGTACAAATTTTTCTCACCTTCTTTGTATATTTTATAAATTCCTTCCACTTTTCATTTGCTCCTTAGCACTCTTGAATTTCATCCAATTTGTCTCTTGAAAGAATTTCTTTAGGTTTCCAAAATCTGTCTTGGCATAATTCCATCTTCCCACTTTATATTCTTCATTTCTTCTAGATTTCTCTTCGTCTATCACCTTGAACTCCAAAACTGCATGATCACTCTTTGCTAAAGGGCACTCCACCCTCATCTCCTCAATGACCATTGGCTCTGTACTAAAGACCAAGTCCAGTCTTGACGATGCTCCCTCTCCTCCAAACCTAGTATCTTCTTTGACCCACTGAGTTAACACATTTTCCATTGCCAGTGTCAATAGTGTATTTCCCATGTTGTCTCTGATCCTTCCATTGACCAGTCCTCCCAACACACCTCTTTACAATTAAAATCTCCCATCATTATAGTTCGTTCACAGCCACCCAACATTTCTTCCAGACATGTTCCTGTATCACTTATCATTTCTTCATATTCCTGTACTGACCATGCATTTGTCTTAGGTGGTACGTACACCACTATGTAGTGCCTCTTTTTCCTTCATTAGTTTCTGCTCTGATCTTTAGCACTTCTGCCTTTCCCATACCTTTTTCACTTGATCCACCTTTATATCTTTTTTAACCAGCAACATCACTCCTCCTCCCATCTTACCTACTCTATTTCTTTTCCAAACATTATATTTCCCTTCTCCAACCATCATCAGGTCTTCTCCCTCTCTCAGTTTTGTTTCAGTAAGACCCACAATATCTGGGTTCTTGTCCCTCAAGTAATCGTTGAGTTCTAAAATCCCGATATCACTCCATTTATGTTGGAATACATTACATTTCGCTCATATGTAAGTTTCTTTAGTCCTTTCTTGCTGTACTTTTCTGGGTTATGAACCACTTCCTTGTTTTTTTTTTTTTTTTTTTTTTTTTTTTTTTTTTTTTTGTCACATTTAAATTCTTATAGAGAGAGATCTTCACCAATTCAGTTCTGTGCATTTGTCTTGCCTTGCATCCCATGTCTACAGGTAAAATTAACAGTCTGCTTAGAATTGTTTTGTTTGATTTGTGTTCTGTTAAGTTTAATGTTACTGGCCTTTGTTGTTGTCTATGTGAAGATTAGTCTTTGTGGTGACTCACTTCTCTCTTGATCTGGCACTTTGTAGGGGGGGGACTTGAGATAAGGTCAATATAGGCATGAGTACTGTGATACTCTGAGAACAGTGGGTGGACTGTCATCTTGGGATGATTTGTCCCAAGAATATTACACACTTATTATTGTGTTGTGTCTTGTTCTACTTTCCTTCCTAGCACACGGCTTCTGCGTCCTTTACAATAGTGGGAGTGAGTTTCCGAAGGCATAGGTGGGGACCCCAACACTCACTGTTTATATACTTCTGCATTGGGAGGTAAAGGTGATGACCTCAAGCCCTTTAATGTTTACAGCCTATGAGGAGCCTGAACTTGTATGTATTTGCCCAACACTAGGCTATTATAAGATATACCTAGCCAAGGAGAAGCTGACTGAGTACCTGTTTGTGGTGTCAAGAGTGACTCACAGAGAGGGGCAGTGTAAGGTCATAGCAACATGCACTTACCAGCAGCTAAATATATAAAGACCACAAACAATTTTGGTCTATAAATCTACATTTCATGTAGTTTTACAGGGCTTGGGCTTTATGCTCGTGTGGTCCCGTCTCCATATCTACACTTATCCAATTTTTCTTTACAACTATGTACACTCTTTGCTGACACCACTTCCTCACTCAAACTGTTCCAAGTCTCAACACATCTTTGCAGGAAACTAAATTTTTTAACATCTCTCAGACATCTTCCCTTCCTCAGTTTCTTACTATGCGATCTTGTGCTTCTAATGTCATTCTTCTCTAAGGATTAGTTTCTCATTATCCACTTGATCCATTCCGTTAATCAATTTATAAACTTGTATCAGATCCCCTCTCTCTCTTTTCTGTTCCAGGGTTGGTAGATCCATAGCTTTTAGTCTCTCTCCTCATATGTCATCCCTTTAAATTCTGGAACCATTCTTGTAGCCATCTTTTGTAGTCTGTCCAATTTCCTTATGTGTTTCTTTATATGGGGGGTCCACACAACTCCTGCATATTCCAATCTACGTCTTATTTTAGTACTTATCAATTTCTTCATCATTTCTTTGTCCATATAGTGAAATGCTAATCTAATATTTCTTAGCAAATTATACGTCTCTCTGAAAATTCTATCAATATGGCTAACCGGTTGATTGTTTTCTTCCATTGTCACTCCCAAGTCCTTTTCCTTTTTTCCTTTTTCTATTTCTACTCCATTTCCCATCTTACAGATTCCCACTCGTCGTCTTTCATTTTTCCCATTTCCATGACCTGGCTTTTGTCCACATTGAATTCCATCTCCCATTTTTTTACTCCATTTCCAGATCTTGTTTAAGTCTTCCTGTAGTATTTCACAATCCTCTTTTGTTTAATGACTCTGCACAGTTTCGCATCGTCCATAAACAGATTTATGTAGCTGTTCACTCCTCTGGCATGTCGTTTATATATACGAGAAAAGTATTGGTGCCAATACTGACCCTGTGGCACTCCGCTGTCTACTGTTCTCCACTTGGACTTCATATCTTTAACTATCGTCCTTATTTCTCTCCCCCTCAAGTAATTTTTCATCCATCTCAATGTGCTTCCTTTTAAGCCACCCTTCTCCTCTAACTTCCATAGTAATCTTTCATGTGGCACTTTATCAAATGCCTTTTTTAAATCTAAATAAATACAGTCAATCCATCCCTCTCTCTCTTGTACTTTATCAACTATTCTAGAGTAGAAACTCAATAAATTTGTTACACATGACCGACCTTTTCTAAAACCAAATTGGCTATTTGATAATAATTTGTTGTCTTCAAGAAACTCAATCCATTGCTTCTTTATTACTTTTTCACACATCTTGCATATTACACTAGTTAGTGATACTGGTCTGTAATTTAAAGGTTCTTCCTTCCTTCCGCTCTTATATATGGGAACCACCTCAGCTCTTTTCCACTCCACTGGCACTGTTCCATTTTCTATTGAGCATTTTATGATGTTGTATAGGACTTGCTAGTTCTTCCCTACATTCTTTCAGTATTCTGCCTGAGACTTCATCGGTCCCATTGCCTTTTCCTCATCTAATTCCGTCATCAACTTTTTATTTCAAGCTTGGTTACTTTAATCTCTTTCATATGGACAGTCTCTATTACCCCGTGGTCTTTCAAATTTGGATTCCTTAGTAAAGACCTCATGAAATTTACTATTTAACAGTTCTGCCATACTTTTGGGTCTTCCACCATTCCATTCTCCTTTTAACCTTTCTATTGTTTCTTTTTGTCTTATTTTTCCATTTATGAATCTGTAGAACAATTTTGGTTGTTCCTTACATTTTTCGACAATGTCCTTTTCATAGTTCCTTTCTTCTTCCTTTCTCACCTTAGCATATTCATTTCTTGCTGTTTTGAAGTTTTCCTTATTTTCTGGATTTCTGTTTCTTCTCCACCTTTTCCATGCTCCATCTCTTTCTCCTTTGCCCTAGCACACCTTGCATTAAACCAATCTTTCTTTCCTTCTTCTTTAGGTCTATATTTGGGACATATTCCTGACTCCTGTTTTGTATATTTCCAAAATAAGTTATATTTCTCTTGAACCGTCTCTGAGTTTTCCATCTCCACCCAGTTTACGTTTTTAAAATAGCTCTTGAGGTTCTCAATATCAGCCTTTCTGAAATTTAATCGGTCTCCTTTGTATGATTCATCTCTATCTTCCTTTCCTTCTTCTATATCCATTTCTAATATTATATGGTCACTCTTTCCCAATGGGCACTTATATCTTATATCATCGTTAATTTGTATATCCCTTGTAAAAATTAGGTCCAATCTCGCAGGCTCATCGTTTCCTCTGAATCTTGTGTTTTCCTTTACTCTTTGGACCATCAAATTATCTATCATTAGGTTCAGGAATCTATCTCCCCAGGCATCTTCCCCCATACCACTTTCAGAATTTTCCCAGTCCACTTCCTTACAGTTGAAATCTCCTACCAATATCACTTTTCTCCTTTCTTTAATGATTCTTGTAAGACTTCTTATTGTGTCATTTATCATGTCTTTATATTCTTGGTTAGTCCATGAGTTTGTTTTTGGTGGCACATATGTTCCAATGATTGTTAACTCCTTTTTATTAATATGTATCTTAATATACAGTATTTCTGATTTTCCTTCCCCAAACTCCACTTGATTTACCACTATCTCCTTCCTTAACATCATCATGACTCCTCCTCCTTTACCCACTCTGTCTCTCCTCCATATATTATACCTTTTATCTATGTCTATTTTTATTGCCTCATTTAACTTTGTTTCCACCAGGCATACAATATCTGGTTCTTCTTTCTTTATGTAATCTCTTAATTCTAATTTACTAGATAAAATCCCATCTATGTTTGTATACATAATTTTTAATCTCTTGTTCTTATCATTTTTAGTTAAACTTGCTCCATTTTTTTCTCTTCTTTCTCTTTTATATACCATTTCCTTATCCTGTCTCCTATAATTCTCCAAAAAAAATGCCTTCTTCTCCTCCTATGACCTTTCATTTTTTTTATCTTGCTTCTGCCACCAGTTCATTGTGTCTCTTCCTTTCCTCCTCGTTTCTATTTTTGTTTATATATATATATATATATATATATATATATATATATATATATATATATATATATATATATATATATATATATATATCTTTGCAACCTTCTGTTTCTCTGAGTTTTGTGTTTCTATATAGTACTTCTTCTGCTGCTGCTTGTGATTTTAGTAATATCTTAATTGGTCTCACTGTTCCTTCTTGATATGGTCCCATTCTATGGATTTCTTCTACTTCCTCTTCTAAGTTCTGTCTATCGTCGTCATTTAGATGTTTTAGTAGGTCTTTTACTGATTTCATTTCGTCTTTATCCCTTCTTGGTCTATATTTAACATTTTTTTCTTTTAGTCCAAAAATAATTACACTTTTTTTTCCACAATTTCTCTTACTAAATTTTCCTTTTTCTTGAGGACTCCTATAATTTTGTTTGTCATATTTTCATCTCTTTCTTTTAACTGTTCTTGAAATACTTCCTGAAAAAATTCCTTGTCTTTCTTATCTTGGATTCTCCATGCCTGTACTTCTTTTTTAATCTCATCTTGTACTCTTTCTCTTCTTTATTAACTAGATCTTTCAGCTTCTCTTTTTCTTTCTCGGCTTTACCAAGTCCTTCTTCCATCAATTTCTTGTAGTTAGCTATTTGCACTTTTAAATCTTCATTTTCGGTTCTTAGCCTAGTTTCATTTTCTTCCACTCTTTTATCCTTTCTTTCAATTTCTGGAGCTCTTTATCCTGTTCTTCATTCTCTTTCATTCCCATACTTTCCTTTACCAATTTATCTAATTTACGTTCGATAGTCAACACTTTATCAAATAGTGAAGTATGCGCCGTATCAAAGCCTTCAATGCTCTTTCTCCCTCACCAACATAGTCATCATCAGCTTTCATTCTTTCCCGTGTCTCATACCTGCATTTAGATGGAATCTCTTTCTCACTCCTGATTTTGTAACACTGTATTCATGAAAAAAAAACGAGTCTACACTAACCGCCCAGGCCACTGCAAACCCAAACAAAGGTAGTGAGGATCAGCTGATTCTCAGTGTGTGTGTGTGTGTTCCTGTGTGTGTGTGTGTGTTTACCTAGTTGTATTTACCTAGTTGTAGTTTTACAGGGCCTGGGCTTTATGCTCGTGTGGTCCCGTCTCCATATCTACACTTATCCAATTTTTCTTTAAAACTATGTACACTCTTTGCTGATACCACTTCCTCACTCAAACTGTTCCAAGTCTCAACACATCTTTGCGGAAACTAAATTTTTAACATCTCTCAGACATCGTCCCTTCCTTAGTTTCTTACTATGCGATCTTGTGCTTCTAAAGTCATATTCTTCTCTCAGGATCAGTTTCTCATTATCCACTTCATCCATTCCGTTAATCAATTTATAAACTTGTATCAGATCCTCTCTCTCTTCTCTGCTCCAAGGTTGGTAGATCCATTGCCTTTAGTCTCTCCTCATATGCCATCCCTTTAAATTCTGGAACCATTCTTGTAGCCATTTTTGTAGTCTCTCTAATTTTCTTATGTGTTTCTTTTATGGGAGTCCACACAACTCCTGCATATTCCAATCTAGGTCTTATTTTAGTACTTATCAATTTCTTCATCATTTCCTTGTCCATATAGTGAAATGCTACTCCAATATTCCTTAGCAAATTATACGTCTCTCTGAAAATTCTATCAATATGGCTAACCGGTTGATTATTTTCTTCCATTGTCACTCCCAAGTCCTTTTCCTTTTTACTTTTCTAGTTCTACTCCATCTCCCATCTTATAGATTCCCACTGGTCGTCTTTCACTTTTCCCATTTCCATGACATGGCTTTTGTCCACATTGAATTCCATCTCCCATTTTTTGCTCCATTTCCAGATCTTGTTTAAGTCTTCCTGTAGTATTTCACAATCCTCTTTTGTTTAATGACTCTGCACAGTTTCGCATCGTCCGCAAACAGATTTATGTAGCTGTTCACTCCTCTGGCATGTCATTTATATATACGAGAAAAAGTATTGGTGCCAATACTGACCCCTGTGGCACTCCGCTGTCTACTGTTCTCCACTTGGACTTCATATCTTTAACTATCGTCCTTATTTCTCTCCCCTTAAGTAATTCTTCATCCATCTCAATGTGCTTCCTTTTAAGCCACCCTTCTCCTCTAACTTCCATAGTAATCTTTCATGTGGCACTTTATCAAAAGCCTTTTTTAGATCTAAATAAATACAGTCAACCCATCCCTCTCTCTCTTGTACTTTATCAACTATTCTAGAGTAGAAACTCAATAAATTTGTCACACATGACCGACCTTTTCTAAAACCAAATTGGCTATTTGATAATATTTTGTTGTCTTCAAGAAACTCGATCCATTGCTTCTTTATTACTTTTTCACACATCTTGCATATTACACTAGTTAGTGATACCGGCCTGTAATTTAAAGGTTCTTCCTTCCTTCCGCTCTTATATATGGGAACCACCTCAGCTCTTTTCCACTCCACTGGCACTGTTCCATTTTCTATTGAGCATTTTATGATGTTGTATATTGGACTTGCTAGTTCTTCCCTACATTCTTTCAGTATTCTGCCTGAGACTTCATCCGGTCCCATTGCCTTTTCCTCATCCAATTCCGTCATCAACTTTTTTATTTCAAGCTTGGTTACTTTAATCTCTTTCATATAGACAGTCTCTCTATTACCCTGTGGTCTTTCAAATTTGGATTCCTTAGTAAAGACCTCATGAAATTTACTATTTAACAGTTCTACTTTTTGGGTCTTCCACCATTCCGTTCTCTCCTTTTAACCTTTCTATTGTTTCTTTTGTGTGTGTGTGTGTGTGTGTGTGTGTGTGTATATGTATATATATATATATATATATATATATATATATATATATATATATATATATATATATATATATATATATATATATATATATATACAATTATCATACAGTGAAATGTTTCAATAATGTAAATAATATAATTTGACTGAGAAGTGTAAAAAGATAGTTTGAAAAATGTATAACAAAAGGTAAAGTTATAACTATAAGATGGGGAAAGAAACAATTAATAAGGCAACAAGGAAAAAGATATGGGAGTATATTTCCAGAGAACTTAATACCAAAACATGCTGATAAGATAACAGGTGAAACTCTCAACCTACTAAATATCAGAGTTGCCTTTGCTTATATAAAATGAAGAAATGATGTGGAAAGTAATCACAACAATGATACATCCAAGATCAAAAGATGCAGCAGTAATTTGATCCCATGAAAAAAAAGAAAAAAAACATAAGAAAATTGGATTGTGTACAGAGAGAAGCAACCAAGATGATACCAGAACTGCAAGATGTGCCATACAAGGACAGACAGGCTGAGATGCAACTTTTAACCTTCTTGGAAGAGAGGAGAGATGGATTACTGCACTTTACAGGTTATTAATTGGGATAGAATAGTAGCGAAGGCAGACTTTTTTGTTAAGAATAAAAGAGAAACCCGTGGACATGGAAGAAAACCGAAAAGAACCACCTGCTGAAGGGACGTGAAGTTAAGCTTCTCTCACACAAGCATTAAGATGTGGAAATGACTGAAGGTGGATAAAAACAATTAAGGAGACGAGACAATTCGAGCTAAGCTCCTCTCCCGTATGACACGACTTGGTAAACACACGCACGTATAAGTAGACAAAGTGACAGTCCAATAAACCCACCGGTAGAACCTGAGTTGTTGACATTTCACAGGAGACTCAAAGGAAGACTGGAACAGGCCACCACTATGAAGGCTGGCGAGTTGTGCTGGGCTGGAGGCGGAGGGTGCTGCTCCCCATTTTGAGTTGGTAAGGACGTGTGCCTGAGCGACTCTTCTGTCCACAAGCAAGCCTGCAGGACACCAGTGGCACCACCTCGCCCCTCCGCCGGGGAACAAGTGGCTCAGCTGGCCTAGTGACCTTCCTGCTGCCTTAAACATTGTGACAGTGTTCATCTGGCTACTGCTCCTTCTGCCGCTGAATGGGTATATGCGATGACCAACAGTCACAACGAAGTACACATTCTGCGGTGCAGAATACTGCTACTGCTTGTTTTGTTGTATACTGTACAGTCTTCTTATTCCCAACGGCACCGCTCGGATGCCGTATTGCCTGACGCCGGTACCTCCATCACTCTCTTTTGCTCTATATTTTTTTCTGATTCTTGAGATTACTCTGGGTATTTTGATTGTGATTTTTATGTGTTGTGTCTTTCATGTACTTTTCATTTATTGTATCATGTGATGACACTTATTATGTAAGTATCATTACTATCATTTAATTATTATCAGTTATTAATACCTCTTGACAGCTCATGACTGAATAAGCGAGCGACTAAAGGCGGGTTCACACGTGTCAATACGAGGCTGGAATTGCCAGCCGCTAGAGTTTTCTGCTGGATATCAGTGCATATAGCGGGTAGAGAAACCAGCAGCAAAACAAGACCGATACGTTGGTCTTGTCCAGCCGCTAGCTGCTTTGTTTACATTGTGGCGTCAAGCCGTCAAAGGAAGGTTTGAACATGTAGGTGTTCAGACACAGAGAGGATGTTGGATCCAAAAAAATGACTTGTACAGCAAAAACACCATGCGTAGTATTACATTTGATGAGATCGCTGCCACTCCGATGCCTAGCTGTTTCTGTGTTTCCCTCTCTACAGGGTATTGTTAGAGGTGAGGATAAAATATTTGATTATGTAATTAGATCACAGTTGTCCATAATCGACTCTTTTGTTAAGATGAACACTCTCCTTACAAGAAATGTAGGCCAATCAAGCGATACTTCCCAGCCGCTATGTGTGAACATGTTTCTGCTATAAAGAAATAATAATAAAAAAAAAAGTAAGGTTTGTCGATATTTCTAGGTAGCTGCTAGCAAATGACATTTTCCAGCTGCATATTGAAACTTGTAAAGCCGCCTTAATTTGGGGAGAATTCCGGCAAATATTTCCCGTTATCGACTAAAGCAATATTTTCTTGCTAGATTCAGGCAAATTTTGCTAAATCTAACTGGAAAACGTTTAATCTGGCAACACTGGTTAGCAGTAGGTAGATAGGCTGATCGAAAGTGATGGCAAATATAAACTAATGATTCAGCTAGGTTTGCTTACCATAGGTAGTAAAGTTACTTTTTATTGTTAGCCATTAGAAATTGCCACAGATGGAGCGAACTTACGGTACATATTTCAAGGTAATCGCAATGTAACTATATTACCAGTTGTATCATAGCTCTCCTGCATATTTCCCTTAGAAAGAATTCAATAAATAAGGAGAGAAAGAAGATTATTTGTAACAAAAGACAATGTTTTTTTTTTTTTTAATGAATGAAATGAACAAAATTATGATTTGTAGATGACAAAGTAAGCACTACACGCAATACTACCTTTGATCTGTAAAATTCTATTCCTAAAAATACAGAGTTAAAGATTATATAGATTATATTATCAGTGATATGAAAATGAATAGATGACCCACGAGTCTGAAATCTTACGTCAGTCACTGGGTCGGAGTTTGTGCGGGAGGTGTCGCCAGTCAGTTTAGTGCGTACATGTTTTACTATAATAGGAAAGTTTCTGCTGTCTTTCTCTGGACGATTGTAAACCCTATATTGTGACTTACGACCAAGCACTAGTGGTTCTAACAGTACGAGGCCCGAAGGAAGGAAGAGTGACAAGGAGGTAGGGCGAGTGGGAGGGAGGACAGGGTGTTGATTTTGGCAGCTGCTGCTGTTTTTTTTTTTTTTTTATACTCCTTTCATTTTTATAATTGATCTGTGGATTATGTGGGATTTGTCAGCGTGGTGTAATCATACTTAGGGTTTACCGTGAGTATACACGAGGTTTAGCCGTTGTATACTGTATGGGTTTGCTTGCAATCTATGGCCTGGGAATTACCTAACCTATTTTTTTTTTTTTTTTTTTTTTATTGTGTCCCTGTCAGAGTTTTGTGAATATTAGTCGAAATTTCATATGCACTTTTCCATAAATTTTCCTTCAGTGTATCTGTAATTAAAATTAAATCTAATATACCTTGAATTTATCTGGGAATTTGGGGATTTACTATTTATCTTGAGTAATGTGGAATCTTTGTTGTTCAGTGCTGCATGTGTAGAAATTGTGTACCCAGTAGTGTTTCACCTTTCCATTTAGCGATATGCCCCAAATAAAGTACACTTTTCACTCCTATTTGCTGTCATCCTCCCATTTTCCAGCACCGTGAGCACCATGTCCCTGACTCATCCCGGTGGTTGTGTTCAGGGTGTGGGACAAGGCTTGTGGAGGTGGGAATCAGGCTTACTTTGGCATCTTGCCTGGTTGACCTTTCTCAAGGACACATGAACTATCACCAAACAAAGCTTTACCTAGTGATTTTCCTGAAAATTCCCAATCACCAAACTAAGCAAATACATTGAGGAATCTGGAATAGAGTTTTGTTAAGATTGCAGTTTAGCGCAATACACCTATATACCTATTTTTTTTTTTTTTTTTTTTTCCTCCGTATCCCAAACAAGCTTTGGGACCTTATAGAAAAGTTGGGTTTTAGGTGGAAAAGTAAAAAAGGAGCTATTTTTTATGGTACTAATCCAATATAATGGTGGTGCCTTATTTTCTTCCAGTTCTTCACGAGATTCAATTTATACATATAGGTAATACAATAATATAAATCTCCAAAAAATGCCTGTAACAAGATAAGGGAGCTTTGTGGATAGGGATTTCAGGTGAATTGAAACCAAAACGAGTATTTTCAGGATATGAATTATCAGTCAACTAAAACACGGCAAATATATAACATGAATCAATTAAAACACACCCATAAAGCACATTCTGCAGTCATATTGACACAAACATTATATGACAAAATTTTACTTTGTGTCATAAAAAAGACACTACTGATAATTTATTCCCTGAAAAATACTAATTTTTGTCTCACCCTGCCTTAAAGCCCAGCATTGCCACAGGTGCAAGGGGTAGCTGCGGTGATGAGTGGACGTGTTGTGTGTGCGCTCCGTTTTTGGCTGTTGTTTTTATAGTTAGCGAGTGGTGTTTGTGCTTGGTGTCTGTGTGTGGTGCTTTTGAGTGTTAGTGAAGTGAAAGTGTGTACTGCAAGTGTTAGATTAGAGTGAAATAGTGGTTAGAATCAGTGTTTGTTAGTTAAAAGTATTTTGGTAGAGCGAGCAGACTAGGCTTGTAACTGTCAAGTTGAACTTGAAAGAGGATTAGTTGACCTCACTTAGGCCCCCCACCACCGCGGTTCCCCACCCGCCGTCACCAAGTATTTTTATTTTGTTAGCTGTGTTCTTGTGAGTTAACAGATTGTAAATTAGTTTGGCGGTAGCTACTGAGGTATATCAGAGTGTGATTGAGTGCGTGAAAGAGAGTGTTGAGGTGGGATTGGGCGAGTTTGTTGTGTGTGAGATGTGTGGGCATGACAGGAAGGTCGTTGACTTTTCTGAGTGTATGGTGTGTAGGCTCAAGAGCGAGAATTTAGTTCTTTCTCTTGAGCACCGAGAATTGCGAGAGGAAATGAGAAAGCTAAGTGAGGGAAAAGTGCGAACGAAGTTCTCATCTTTGAGTTGAAGGAGGAGGTTAAGAGGCTTGGGGAGGCAGTGGAAAAAATTAGGCAGGAGATCAGTGTTAGGCCGAAGGTTGGACCTTCTGAGGGCGACAGGGTGGCTTGGCCCTCTGTCGGGAAGAGCAGAGTGGGGAAGAGGGAGCAGGCGAGCCAGACTGGGAAAGATAGTAGTCAGGATGGGCAGAGATGGCAGGTTGCGAGGGAAGGAAAGCGGAGGCAGTTAGGGAGGATAGGACTAAACCTGTTGAGTGTGAAAATAGGTTCGGTTTGTTGGAGGGGGAGAGTGAGAGTGGAGTGAATGAAGTGGTTGTGGTGAGTGAAAGGAGAGAGAAGGGGGTAGAGGAGAGGAGAAGGAGGGTTGTGTCTAGCACACCTCAGTGTGTGTGGTGGGTGACTCTCAGGTTAGGTACTTAGATAGCACTTTCTGTGGGAAAGACAGGGATAGGAGGACGAACGTGTGTATGCCTGGTGCAGGTGTGAAGGCAGTGAGTGAGGAGGTGCAGAAGAGAGTTGGGGGGATGGAGAGGGAGGGTGTAGTAGTTTTGCACGTAAGTGGGAACGATGTCAGAGCAGGTGGGTCGGAGGAGTTAGTGGCATTTTCCTTGTCACTGCTCACCTTGCTGTTACCCTCTGGCAAATATTCTTCTTTTGAGTCACTTGTGGTGTTATCTGATTGAGTTTTGTTATCATCTGACCCTTGTAACTCAGTTTCAAGAATCACTACACACATGGACTCATATGGGTGGAGATAAAAACATGACATCACTACCCACATCCACCTTGAAATAATCTTTTGATAAGATGCCAGTTTGTCACTTTGTAATGCCATAAAAAATAAAACAGACCATAAAAATAAGCCTCACATATCAGTTAAGTGATGGTTTACATGATAATTCACTGATCCCTTGAGGAAATTTTTCATAACTCATCATTAATAGGGTTGGCATTCAGCATTCACATCTGTGGTATCTAGTGGGTTTCACAATTCAGGAGCAGTCAGTAGTACTTACTAGTAGTGAGTGAATGGTTGTGTGAGGTATGCAGGTGACTTGTAGAGATCAGCAGCTTACATGATATACAAATAGCTAAGTCTTTTCACCCTTCACCCAGTAATGGAGAATAATGCGTGTTTGATGGGGCAGATGTATGCCAATAAAGACAGCCACTGATTTGTTGCATACATTTTTGTTAGTTACTGTGTGTATTGCAACATGATTTTTTTTTTTAATACCATAATAGTATGTTGAGTATAATTATCTTAAAACCAGTCATTGCTATTCTCCATGATAGCTACCACAGAATTGTTACTTTTTGCTTCTTATCTCATTACTGTCATCATCATAAGATGTATTGTTAGTGAACTGTTATCTTGGCATGCATTTCATGTAAATTTTTGTAGGCTTTTATATAGCATTTAGGCATGTATGTATGACCACTACAGTGAAATGTGTCAAGGCTTTCTCAAATGTACTACTTCATATTGTTAAGAGACTATAGATACTTATTTTGTCCACTAGTACAGTGTCTAATAAACATCATCTTCTGTTGCAGAAGAGGAAGTGCATTGGTGATGAGTTTTGGTTGAAAACAGACTAGTAGAGCAGAACCATGTGTGCACAAAGACTGTGGCCGACTGTCCAGGCCCTCGGCCGAGGCCTGGTGAGCAGCCGGTCCGAGATCATCCAGCAGGGTGTGAAGGCATATAATGCTCAGAACTTCAACCCAAACCACCTCAGCCAGGGGCACTCCATCTCCAGCCATGATCGCTTCCCATTGTCACAAAGGATCATCCACACCTCCAGAGGATCCTTCAACAAGGTCGTGGCTCGTTCCTTTCATTCTGGGACTGTCCTCTTAGTGAAAGAGTTCAATGACACTGAAAATGAACATGCACATGCTGTGTTGCGCTCTTTGCCTGCCTACCATGCAACAACAGTAGCCAAGGAGGAGATTTCAGGATCCACCTTCTACCACCAGTACACCTTCCCTCCATTGGATGCTGAGTGGGCAAGGTGCAGTGCTGATGAGGTGGCTAACAGGTTCATTGCCACATCCCAGGAGTGCAGGTATCGACCCATGGATCTAGAGGACAGAAAACACTCAGAGTTGTGTTCAGCGTTGGTCAGGAATTTGAGACAGTTAAGTGATAATCAGTTGCTTAAGGTTCTCTCAGCATTATCACTGTGGCCCCCAACCAATGCCACTACAACACCAAACTTTGTGGCACTGTGGAATGCTCTTGATCAAGCCTGTACAGAGAGAATAAACAGGTGGGACATGACTCGCATGTTCCTGGTGGCTGATCATTGGTATGCTCTAAGACTGTCACGAATTTCCATGTATAATATTCAAATGACCAAACTACTGGGCAGAAAAGTGTCGACCATGGGACCCACTCAGCTGGTCCAGTATTTGTTCTATGCAAATTTGAGCAGAAAACTGGAACCATTTATCATAAAAAAGGACATAGAGAAGCGTATCTCAGAGGTACTCTCTCAAATATCTATTGAGGAGCTTGGTGTTATAGCAATGGGCTTCTTCAAAACACAGACATTCCTGAAAAATGAGAGACTCGTTCAGGGAATTGTCAAGAAGACACAGGAAAACCTGGAGTGTGTTTCTGATGCATCTCTGTGTGCCATCCTGAAGTTGTTACGGAAAAGTATTCCTGTAACACAGTGGAAATTACTACACAGCCTCTTGGATTCTCTTGTGCCTCAGCTTGACCGCCTGAACCACATGTGTCTCCTTCAGGTGGCTCTTCTGGGCAATGACCTACTTGTGTACCATCCTCAAGCCATTGACATCATTGCTTCAAAGTTTGCCAGTGATATTAGTAGTATAAGGTTGAAAGACATTGAAAGAATAACCTTTGCTCTCATGCTGTACAATTGTGTGCCACCGAGCAGACCTGATATATTCTCCTTGATTGCTGAAGAGTTAAGGAAACCTGAAAGGACTATGGAAATCAATCATTACCCTAAATGTTTTGTATCATGTGTAGTGTATCTCACAACACTGGGGTTCTTTCCTCAAGATTTGATATCTGCAGCTCTTCAGCCATCTATGCTAAACCTTCTAAGTAGTGAGTATTTATTTTTTTGTGAGTATAGACAAGTAATATAAGGGAAATTATTAACAAATAATGAAAGTTACTTTTCAAGATTGGACATTCTACCAGACAGTTTGAGTGTGTGACTAGAATGTCTCTATCACTCATTTCATTCTGTTATGAATGAAGTAGGAATATGGCTACTGGCCTTATGTGCTTCAGCTTTGCCATGCCTCTAAATATATGCATCTTAGTAGTGAAGTGATGAGGTGTGCATGTTTAACTGTTCCTAACCATTTTGGTGTGGCCTTGGTCCTCCAGTGGACTGGTATGGTCTGGTGGGAAAGTGAGTGAGTGTTAAGTTTCATTTTGTTTGTAGGCCATAATGAGAATGTTGTGTTAAAATCAAAATATTAAGAAATGGAACAGTATGGAAGTCTTTTCACAAATGTTAAGGTTTCATGTCTAGCTCATTGTATTGAATTGTTTCAGCAATGTATCCTTGTTGTGTATTGTTGGTTTCGCCTTTACTTAATACCATGACATCGTTACCTTCCAGTGAGCCGCCATTACTCAGACATGGGGAGGGAAGTGAGTGAGCTGGAGTGGGCAATGTTGATTGAGGGTCCTCCCAACTACCAAGGCTACCGACTCAATCCTGACCTGAGGCAGCAGCTCACCAGGGTATGGCAGGAATAAACTTGACTGTATTTACTGATCACACCCTTTCTATTTACATCTTTATTTACCTTTTTACTGTTATGGTCATCTTTTCTGTTATATTTCAGAGAAATGTAAAGATAATAGTTTTTATGAAGACTCAAATAGAACAAAAAAAGTTGTTTTCTGTGCTACAGAACTATTTAATAAATTGTGGCACAAAACATATCTCTCAGAAACATATAAATGTTCATGGAGAAAAACTTCTCCAGCAGTGAAATGGATTGTCATAATTTATTGAAGACAATTTTTTGTTAGAGTAATACCAAGGCTTAGAATTGAGATGTAATAATTAGAAGATTTTTAAAATAGTTTGTAAAAGTTGAGATAGACATTTCTTGAAGCATCAGTGGCTGTAGCTGAGAAGTGCATGAAACATCAGAAAATACTTATGTTCAGAGAATAGATGATCCAAAAATAGTCACAACACCCCTATTTGCTCAACATCCAACATGGGTGGGTTATTAACAAATAAGCACCAAGTCTCAGCATTCATCACACATTGGAGTTTTACTTTTCATTCATGAATTGTGGCAGGTTCACAGGTTCACATGAGTAGCAAGAAATAATGATTAACCATTCCTTTACAGGAATACTTGGGAAACTTGCCAGTGGGACCCATTAAAGGGATGACTCACCAGGAGAAGTTGTTAATAGAAGTAAAGGAGAAGTTGGCAGCTATGTTGGGAGGACATGAATTCCTCACCATTACACATGTTTTGCCTCATGTACAAACACCTGGTCAGTATTTCTTTTCCTTTCTTCCAGTAGATTGCATCATCATCTTGCCATTATGTTTTGATGGCGTCAAGAAACAGACTAATAATAACAGTGGAATGTAAAGGAACATATTTCATGCAGATACTTAATCATCTTCCAATGATGTTGGATTTCCAGATTTGGTGTTTTGTACTGATGCTGAAGGGCAGCCAGTGGTACTGCCTCAGGAGTACAGGGACCTTGCCGCCACTGACCTAAAGCGGCCCATGGGATGGCCGAGAGAGATGCGGTGGAATACCGTTGTTGTTGCTGGCCGGAACTCATTCATTCGCAACACAGAAGAGTTGAGAGGGAATGTCCACATGAGAAAGAGACAACTTAGCAATCTAGGCTACTATGTGTCTGTGGTAAGTTCCCCACACTTGCTTAAGAAAACAAATTTATATTTATCTTGATTGAGTGTTGATTTCTAACATGAAGGCAGCATAATGTCTTCCTCTTAGGGAGTCCAAGTCTGTTCAGTGATTAGTACAAAGACTAACTTGTTGGGACAGAAATATTTTACTTGTAACCTGAATAACTTTACAAGGATCATTCTAGGCTCTAATAAGAATGACTTTGTATGTGAAAGATCCTTGTAAGAGTTACTGTGTATGAAGCATTTTACAAAGAGATGATTGTCCATTACACATTCGTTCAAACCAGTAAATTTAGGCCGAAATTTGAGGGTCGTCTTATCTGAAAGTAGTCTTATCTGCTGACATATATGGTGCCTCACTCATATTTTGTCTGTGATTCCAGATACCATATATGGAATATAACCGAAAGAGTCTGCGTGCCAAGCTTAGTTGTCTTGACCGTTCTCTGAAGGAAGGTTCATCTCTGTGTCTGGATGGCCGTGTAGAATCTGCATGGGTCAACCTTAAGGCCAGTGTGGAAAGGCAAGATGAGATGGTTGGCTGACAGTGCTGTGAAGAAGCAGGTTAAGTGAAGGTTCATCAAGAAGTGCCTATAAGAATGAAATGTTGAGATGTGAAATGGGTCAACTTGCAGCCTTGCTGTTAGACATGTTGACTGTTGTCATCATTTTATAGGGTACCATAGAGTTAGTTTTAAGTGCTAACTAAGTAAGATGTAATTGTAAGATAATCTTTAATGTAGAAAGTTTATTTAAGATAAAGTCAGTATCAGAGGGACTTTCAATTAATCCCATAGTCCATTTAAAACATCTAAGACGGGAGGGAAGACTATGATTAGCTCTTCCTTCCACTAAGCAATTGATGGTGCTTTTTATTTTTAATAGTGTTATAGAATTATTTGGAATTGCATTAAGGTTTTTGCAAAGCTATAGGGTAGTTAGTTAGCATTTGTTCTTGAGGTTCTGCAAGTATCATAGGAATATTGAATATTTAATTTAGAATCTCTCTCTCTCTCTCTCTCTCTCTCTCTCTCTCTCTCTCTCTCTCTCTCTCTCTCTCTCTCTCTCTCTCTCTCTCTCTATATATATATATATATATATATATATATATATATATATATATATATATATATATATATATATATATATATATATATCATGGTTTTTGTTTTACTGTTATTTCATTATGAAATTGACCAATATAATTTCTTGTCTTTCATATTGAATGCCCATCAGTGTAGTTAATTAGTGTTACTTGCAGTTTTTCATAAAAACTTTACCCACTAAAACTCAGTGCTGTTATCAGCTCTCCATTCGTCCATGTCATTGTCATTATCATCATCTTCATTATCATCATGTTTATAAATTCATTGTAGTGTACTGTGTCATCTTGGTGGTGGTGTTAGATTGGAAGGTCACGACTCTCAATGTCTGTACCTGTTCATGACCCGTAGCATAAAAAGAGAGACTAGTTCATATTCTCTATATTGGGTTAGGAAGTCAAATTCATTAGCTCTCAGATACAAGCTGAGCATGTTGAAATGAGTAACTCTCTCTTGCTAATTGCTTGATGATAAATGAGGACAGTGATAATTAATGAATTAAGAAGCTCCTCTCATATCTCATGCATTTTCTTATTTGAGAAAGGATATTAGTCAGCATCTGCTCAGCAAAGAAAAAGAAAAAAGTGCCTCAGTGAGAAACATTTTTTAATTCTACACTTTTTTTTTCTTGTTTTATATTTTTATACAAGATCATATCTTCATGGAGGTTGATTTTTTAAAGCTCATTATTTTATCATCTTGTGTAAGAAATCAAAGGCTATTTTTATATGCATGATAATTTTTTTTCTAGCTGTGCAATACTTTTTATTGCCATAATAAAAAAAAAAAATCTGTTTAAGTGGTATCTTGATAATGCTGTCACTGTCATTCATTGAAACTGCATTCAAGCTGTGGAACTCCAGTCTTGATCTCAGACATGTCCTCTAATCACTTGTTCCAGCAGGGTCAACCACAACAGGAAACTTCCCATCCTTGCCTTTTCATGCTCTGTTCTTACTTCCTGCTACAATATTTTTCTTCATTATGCATTTGTCATTATATTGTCTCCTGTAAAGAATAGCTGTTGGAAGAAAGCTGCTCTCATCCCTTTTTTAATTAATTTATTTTATTTTTATTTTTATTTATTTATTTTTTTTAAGAGACCAAACAAGGCATCTTAATGCATGATTTCTCAGGCATACTCTCACATTCTTGTTATCAATATCTCAAATAGCAGGTAGATCCAAGCTAGGGGAAAGTGAAAATGGTTATCAAAGTAAGCCTGACATTGCTTGCTGTGCAAAAAAAGACAAAAATGATAAATTATAATATGATCTACATATTTCAGACCAGTGAAGAGCATTCTTTCTTCCTACCCCTTTACTGTACTACCCCATCATTTATCATTTAACTTGTGGGACCCAAGCTTGATAAGGAAAAGACAGGATAGTAAGGTAACTTCTGCAGCTTAAACTAGTCACTGTTTCCATCCACATTGGTTGTAATTTTAGTAATAGGGATGAATATGTTTCAGGATGTTGAAGCATATTTTCACCAGTGTATTCAACTCCCTGCTGATGTTACTAGAGTTGCAGGAAACAAGTTTTGCCCCATATTTAGCAACCTAAGTTTGAACTTCACATCAAGCTGTTCTATGATGGGTGTACTGTATCAGCTTTTGTCACATGCAACAGTCCTTTTTAATGAAACACGCTACACTGGAGAATTATGTGCAGGCAAGTTGACCATTCACAATGCTTCATGTGTTTAATTTCTAAAGTAGTTGTGACAATGACATTATTTTTGTGTGTTCAAATGTAAATACTTTTCCTGCAGAACTGTATGTAGCTACTCAGAAATCATATACTCTATATTTGCACATAAAAACAAATTTATGTAAGTATAATTCATGAAAGTTTTTCTTAGGCTTTAATATGCACCATCTTGAACATTTGTTCCTAGAGCTTGTCTTCATCTTCTAGAAAGAAAGGAAGAAGTCACAAGTTACTGAACTTCAATAATAGAATCAGGGAATGGAGTGCAATTGTAAAGTTGCTAGTGGCCAAAAACTGATGTGTAGTGTGTGCAGGTATATTGCTGTGGTAAAGCAGCCAGGAATCTAAACCTTTCTTGCAGCTCACCACATGTTACATGCCCTGTCACACTTACTATGTGCAACTGTATACAATGAACAGACAAAACTGTGCATGCTTCATAGATAAGATTATCTTGTTTAGTGCAGGAATAGAGTAGTATTTTTTGGCCTCCTTGAGAGATGATAGTGTGGGTAATGTGGGTAATTTCTTTGTTATCATACCTACCTAATTATTTTTTGCCTATTGTATTTTTAGTATACATATATTTGGTCTATGGATTTTTATTGTTGGAATGATTTCAGGTTAAGGCTTGAAAGTTTTTTTTTTTTTTTTTTTTTTTTTTTTTTTGCTAATTTTTCTCTTGTGGCTACAAAGAAGAAAGGGAGAAAATTACACCCAGGTTTAGATGAAAATATCAAGCCAGGGGCAAAAAACATTCATCTGAAGGCAAACCATTAGAACTGTGAAGGGATAGTAGAATAGTGAAAAGGATTGGATTATTTATTATTTTCATAGAATAATATAATCAAAATAGACCTTCTGAAAAGTTATCCATGTTTTGCTTCATATTCTGCCAGTTAGTAGAATGGGAGTAGGTATTGGTGTAGGATATATGTGTCATCATTTAGCCCGGTGCTAAATGTTCTAAAGTAGTGTTACAAAATACTCTTTTTTCCCTATTAAGTTTTCATTTGCCATTTGGAGTTCCTAAGTATCTGTGAAATCTGAATGATGCATTTCAGTTAAGAGTTGGATTGGTGCTGTCCCAGGCTTGCTGTGCTGCTGGGAATACTGTGCTGTTTTAGTCATGAGAAATGGTCTTCCTTTAGGCTTAGACAAGTATTCATGGTTAGTATTTACTGTATCACTATAGTATGTCTCCAAGGATTTTAGAATTTGAAAACAGAATTAATTATGATTCCAAGGAATATTGTTAGGATAACATTACCACTAGTATAGTTAATTTGAAGTATATTAGTTCCTATTTCAAGTAATGTAAATCCTTCTTACAGTCTAGCAAAGTTGAAAGAACATTAGATGAGCAGAGTTCATTATCTTGCTTCTTTCATCAACACTAATTTAAGGAAAGTCTTTACAAAAGATTTTTTTATCATCTTAATGCAATAATATAATCATGTTATATAATCATGTTATATAAATCAATGGTACATTTATGTGCAGTTATTGTTTTGGCATTTACATACATCTTTAATATTTGTAATATTTAACAATGAAATTATTTTTTGCCCAATGTTATATATCCTTAGAGACACAATTCACTTGTTATTGCATAAAGTACTGCACAAAGCATTGACTTGAGCAAAGTATAACAAGATCATCTGTAAAGATACTTTTCTGCTTTATTGCAAAGTAATCTCTTGCATCTCTTTTTTTTTAAGATGGTAATACATGGTATAACACAAGTTTTTGTAGATATTGCTATAGATGAAAATACAGGGTAGGTAACATAAATTGAAAATGTATGTGCACATATGCATTTTGAGGCTTTGTTTAGCCATAGTATGAAATTCAAGTGTGGCCTGGCATCATACAATGGCCAGGCTTTTATCCATTGCGAGATATGTAGCCCTGATGAAATCGTGAATGTGTTCAATTATGACTTCTGCAAGTTTTGGAGGTTTATAGTATCCTATGATGAGGCAAGTGAGAGCAAGGAACAGGTGAAATGTTGATAAACATTACACATAATGATATGGATGCAAGGCTAGCAACAAATCAGTTAGTCTCTGGCTAGTACAGTGGTAACACACTGGCCTGGCTTTGCTAAGATGACAGATCAAGTCTTGTTCAGGCTTGTGAGCTTAAGCTGTTTACTGGGAGGTTACTGCTGTGGTTGGAATGCCACAGTGGGGAGTTGGGTTCGCCTAGCTGACGTTCTGGAGAGCATCTGATGTGGTGGATACCAGAACTAAAACCAATGAACTTTGATTTTATTGTTAGTCAGTCACATGCATTTCCTACCAAGATAATAACAATGAATATGCCTGACTTCAGATCTCTCTATAATTTCTGACTGGGGCAGATAAAACTTCGCATATATTGTTCAGTGCTTCAAAACTTGATTCTTCCTTCTATCAGCTCAACAACCTTCCAGACAACTATTCCCTCTTCTTCAATGACACTAACTGTCTCCCTCTTTTACACTTAATATCCTCATTCTGTCCTTTACATATAATCTAAATTGAATCCTTTCTCTAGCTAAAATATGTTCTGTAAAATTAGGCATTCTGAGTTGCCAGCCTGCCCCCACCCTACCCCACCCCATACTGCTAACTCTGTACAGTGGCCTTATTTGCTCATGTATGGAATATTTTTCACATGTTTGGATGTTATTCTCTTAGATAGGATGGAATCAAAATCTTTTCATCTTATCAACTCTTTTCTCTGACTGATTGTCATCTTTCTCTCTCCCACCACTGCAGTGTTGTATCTCTCATTATTTTCTGTCTATTTTTTGTACCAACTGCTCTTTTGATTTTACTAACTGCATGCTTCCCCTCCTCTCGTGGCCTTGCTGCACAAGAATTTTTCCTCACCTCTATTCTGTGCACCTCTCTAACACAAGAGTTAACTAATACTCTCAATCATTCATGACTTTCTCTGGTAAACTCTGAAACATCCTATCTGCATCTGTATTTCTATATACCTATGACCTGAACTCATTTAAGGAGGTTTCAAGACATTTATCCCATTCTTTGGCTAACTCTTTTGACTCTGTTCAGGGACTGGTATCTCAGTGGGCCTTTTTATTTAATAAATTTTATTGGCCAAGGCCAATTTTCCCCTAATACATAAGAAAATTTAATTGTATTTCATAACTTAGGTAATGTGAAGTGTGGATAGTGTTTCTAGACCATGCATGGCGTATCTGCCTGCACCAACTGTTGTCTGGTCACACTTAAGTTTCTCAGCACTGGCTAAACAACACTTGAAAATGTATATGTGCATAGAACATTTTTGACTTAGAATAACCTCTGGCAATATCCACAGAAACTCATGTTACACCCTGTATTTATTTTTAGATACACATTTAAAGCTCATAACATAGCTTTTGTCTGCACCTGAATCTCTCTCAAGAAATTAAATATTACATCTTCACAGAATGAAAAAAAGATACAATAATTTCATAATGACAGTAAATCATTGTGTTGTAGCCAATCATGTAGAAAAGCAGGTTAAAAGGTTTATTCTGCTTGGTAAAAAGTAATGTTCACTGCAATTTAGTATTGGTTGCCCATCACTAATTTGGTATCATTGGAATCTGTTGGGTGACATTTGTGACTTTGCTGGATTACAGAGGGGTTAAGTTAGAATGTAGGTTACCCAGCTGTTAACCATCTCATCCTACCTTTAAAATGCCCTGTAAATCAGTGCAAATTGATTAATAAGTTGGGCAGTACATGTACTGACATCCACATATCACTAATTCATGTGTCAAATTAGAGCTGGTCCTAGGGATGCTCACACTGTACAATGTCTCAGCTATTGTATGGCGTAATGTGAAGTCATTAAAAAGCTTGTGTGACTTGAAGCCTCTTATTTAGAGTAGGTTTCCTCCAGTATATATACATGGTTATTAAATGTTTATCAACCTTGGACAATATCAGACAAAATTCTTATTAGAATATCTAAACAAGCTTGAATCTCAAGCTATCACATGTCAACAACACCCAAAGCAACACGCCAAAGTATTACATTTCTCAGTGCTTTACACATGACTCGTCTTCTACTAACATAACAATAAAAATGTCTTTATCTTATTCCTCTCTTCCCTATCCCCCATACCAGCTAGCTTCATGAAAGAGTAGGCAGAACAAATTAAAGTCCTGGAGAGACCAAGTATTACCAGGGCTTCTAGATCATTCTTCCATTGTTCCTTAGTACCAATAGTAAAGAAGGATGAAGAAGGAAAAGGATGTAAGTACTGTCTTGTTATTGATGTCCTTACTAGGTATTATTTAGTTGCAGAGCTACCTAGGACTATGACAGCTACAGAGGTTACCAGAAGAGGGGGTGGCACAGTGGATAAGGTGGTGAGCATGGGATTGGGCAGACGTCCACGCGTAGGTTCGAATCCCACCACGTACAGCCTTAAAACACTTTGCCATTTGTCGAGTGATTTAAAATTACCTACATGTCACCATGATACCCAGGTTCTAGGTGGTTACACCCAAGATGAGCTTGGGTGGTGATATGGGCCCTAATATGGGTACCACTATAAATAAAATTGCCTGCGCCACTAATGGGCGGAAGCTGAGCAGTGCTTCCCAATACTCTTCAGGTGTGCCTACAGGTGCTATAGGCCTTACCATAAAAAAAATAAAAATAAATGAATTAATAAAAAAAAAAAAAATTCTATTAAGTGATATGTAAGCATGGAATACCTGACATTTTGATTACACATCCAGGTAGAGAAGTTGTCACTGCTGTGTTACAAGGACTAGCTGAATTAATTAATGAAGTTTTAACATGTTAAAACCACAACATACCACCATCTGGGACACCATGCTTCCCATTGCTACTCTTACATATATATATATATATAGTCGGCTCCCACTCGTGTCCGAGTACTGGGTCCTGTCGTTAGTCAAACGTCTCCTGATAAAGAGAGGTGGAGGAAACGACAGAATGCCAGTCGCTGAGTATATTGTTTTGGATGGTCGTGGCTGCGCGACGGCCACGCACACACACTTGGCCCACATCGTTTCCACCGCGGCTCAAGACAGATGAGACAGGCAGCTTCTCCGATGTTGGTTGCATCGGGCTGCCGAGTTCTTGATGTGTCAAGGCCCGCCTTGTCGCCTGCCCGCCAGGCACTGCCTTCTTCCGCCGGCGCTGGATAGCTCCATCGTTGGGGTCTTGTTGGTTTGATTTTGGAGTCTTCCTTCTCCTAGCCTTTGCCTGAAGAGGCACACCCTACAAGGCAGCAGGGGATTTGGATTTGAAGTTTTCCTTCTCCTAGCCTTTGCCTAAAAAGGCGTACCCTACAAGGCAGCAGGGGGAGGGAGTCTGAATATACCGTCAGACCACTCGGTCACTTGCATGCATTCTGTGGAAACAGGGGGGACCGCGGGAAGGTAGCATGCAAGCAGTTAGGAGGCAGAGGCTGTAAGGGGCTTAAGACTAGCTTAGCCTAGACGCATGCACTCCAATCACCCCCCCAACATATAACAGTACCCTCCATAAAAAGAATTACCTAATGAGAATCACAGCCAGTCAGGTGATGCTGACAGGTACAGAAAGATATCCACAACTCAACCAAGGATCATAAACTCAAGTTCAGGCTTCGTCTTCCTTGTCTCTTAAAATCCTATCATAAAAGTAATTATGCAGGATCAGGAGAGAAAGGAAAGTATTTGCACAGATCTTTATTTTCACCTATCTCCTCACTGACTCTGTGGGGATTTTATATATTTTATATATAATGATATATCATAAAGTATAAATCCAGTATAAAAATTAAAAAGCATCTAAGTTAATAAAACATCTAACTATGCATGTACAAGATACATATATTACTAAGATATGGCTGCACATGAAATATAATTTTGATATCTAAATATACTTAAATATAAATATAGGTACCAGTTGGTAAATGTTATTGCCTGTTAATGAGAGAGAGAGAGAGAGAGAGAGAGAGAGAGAGAGAGAGAGAGAGAGAGAGTGGGACAATGGACAGACAGACAAATAGAGGTAGACAGAGCCATACAAGCAAATATCCAAAACTAACAAATACAACACAACTACATGAACTAAGCTCTACATGAATACATCAAAACCCTGATACATTAAACTGTTTCAATATCTAGAATAAACAAGATATAAAGAACATGAAAGATTACAGTATTAATTATTTGCCCCACCACTTGTACTTTTTACAGCCTCTACACCAGGGTCAGAATACTGTATTGTGTTGATTTGTATAGTTGTCACCACCTGTGATAGATATTCCCTGTACCTATGCTGAAAAATTATCCCTTGAGGTGAGTTGTGTGGAAGGCAATGAGAGACAGTAGTATTGGTGCTGAGGTCAGAAGGCAGCAGAGCATGAAACTTGCACTTTAAACTGCTTTGGCACCCTACAAGGTCTATGCCCTTAAACAAAATGGTGGTAGGCATGTTCTCTAGATCACTATTTGTAACATTTTCTCCACTCCAGAAGACTCCATTAAAAGTGCAGCTCTGTTCCAGCTGCAACTTCACAGCAGCCTCACTGCATCTTCTGTCACAAAAAGTTTAGGTTTCTGCACTCCTGCCTCACTGCATTCTCAGCCAGCCTTTCAGACTACTCATCTCTCCAAGTCTTCACACAAACAATCATAGTGAGTGAAATTTTGCACTTCTTATTATAACATTGTCTTTTCAACTGTTGTAATATAAGATTATCATTATCTTCTGATGCTACTTTAGTGTACCATTATTGCTAATAGTTTCATAATTAATATTTAGTGGTGTGAGGTTTTGGAGAACATAACTTCACATGTTAAGAGACCCTGGTGTACTCGCTAATTTATCCCTATGACACTCACTACATCCTGAAAGACTATTCTAATCACCAAATACATAGCTACAAATTTCCACTGATGTCTATCTTAGGGTGCATCCACATGGTCAAACATTGTCCATCAAACACCCTCTATTACCAGTTGGCCAGAGGAACCAGAACAGAGCAGCAGAGAGTGTAATAGACACTGCTCATGTTTGTAGTGTTTGAACCTCAGACACTGTCTACACTGGATGCTGGGTATCTGTCTTAGGAGCCCAAACTAAGTCTCACTTCTTACAAACAGTTTTACCAGCAAGGTAATATGACCAAGTGTGTAGGTGTCTACTTTCTTCGCATAAGTTTTTTTCCCGCATGGTTCATCTGCATCAGTGCCTATATTGTAAAACGTAGGGCAATCAACCTGTGCATAAGATACATGTGTTTTAATAAAAAAAAATCCTGCTCTGTAGGGTAGTAGGTTAACTTTACAAAATCTAAGTAAAACATATGGTAATTGTAAAATTTTGGATGGTTTACTATGGAGTATATGAACATTTTCATAGGGCACTGAGGGCAAATGTAGAGTAATTTTAGTGTCTGTTTTTCAAGAGGTGGCAATACTGAGCAGTGTATAGAATTCTTTTCAGGTTGCTGATTTGCTCGAGACGGAAAACAAATGATGCGGGGGGGGGGGGGGGACTGCTCGGCTGGTAAATCAGTGCCACACAGGAATTGAGCTATGTGTGAAAAAGACCCCAATGAACTAAACTGATTTTTAAACCATGCGATTCAGATCGTGCAGCTAAAAACCATTCGTGCGAAGTGAGCCTAACACTGACTTAAAAACCTATGTATTGCCAGCAAACATCCACTTTAAACATTGTCTCCTGGGGTTTGCCTGGCGAACAGAACAGCAAGTACGGTATACAACTTTACGTGGTACAATTACTGTTTGTCACCATCTCACCTCTCATTTCAATACTCCTGAATCTTCTTCACCTTATGATATGTGGCAACAGTGTGTGTCAGACAGGCAGTGTCCGACCAAGTGGATGCACGCAGAAGTTATTTGTTTTGCAACAATATAATCATATTGCTCTCCCACCAATTCCATTAATAAATACATCAGCAGGTGGATACCAATACCATGCAGATTGCAGAGTTACACTTTTGCCTTTCTGCAATGACAGGGAATTACAAAAATGCACATTTAGAACAAAATTGGAAGACTCCTTTGCATTCTTGTGCTGATATTTGTGTCCATAAATTTTGTGCTGTGATTGTACAATATGTAGTATTGGAAAGACAAAGTACACAGAATGGAAATGTTAAGGTGATCCAAACCCTTCTGTCTCCAAAAAGACTCTGCATGCAATGAGCATTATACACTGAGATTTATGTGCTGAAGATAAAGCAGTTTGTGTTATGTAAATGTTATACACGCTATAAAAATACTATGAATATTAGAGTACATGCAGCTGCTGTGCACGTTGTAGTCAGATCTGTGTGTGTAGGCCACCTGGGAAGCAAGGTGTCTGATGCACACTATCAGTAAGCAGGAGCCAACAGCCTGCTGCTCACTGCTTGGGTTGGCTTGTCTCTGCTTATCCTTCAAAGATTGCACATAAAGAGTGTCTCCTGATGTGCAAATATCACATGGAAAGGTGCAGCTAAGATAATATCTAATACAAAGATGAAAGAATTATAAAAAAGGAACAAAAATGCTAGATACCTGAAAACTGAAAGTTGGAATGAAATGTTTAGCTAGAGTGGTACAGATATAAGTAAACTACCTACTTTTTATCTGTTTTGATAACACTGTTGCAGAAAAACAACCATCAGTCATTAATATGAATTACAATCCTTGAGTTTACAGTCCATGAGTATAGTACTAATTATGAACTCATTATTTACAATAAATTTTGTGCCATAAAAGACAAACAAAACTATCGTGGATATCAAATTTCCTGATACACTGACACCAGGTAGCAGAACAAGAACAAACAATCTGGTGGTACAGTAGAGGAAACAGTCCCCATCTGTAAGGACAATGTGGTCTGTTAAAGCAGTTCATATTTGTTTTATGATCATAGATCTTTTCAGTTATCCACTTCATTTTTTTTTCCTCTTGATGATTCTGTAATGTAACCGAACAGCCTACATGTGGCTGACTCGTAACACGGAGAATTCACCAACCATTTCCCTTTGCATCACATATCTAAAAAAATCATTCAGATTCTAAATCCTGGATCAATAAAGAACTGCATTTCCAAAGAAGATTGAAAATAAGGTGGGAGGCATAAATCCATTACCTGGTACTGCTTAACATAAAACCTTGCTTCCCAACACAACCAAATCTTTATCTAGTACAATTATTAGCTCTCTAGAGAACAGATGCCAGGTATATGTATTTAAGTTAATATTCCTCCATGAACCTAAGAACTATATTAGTTGTTCTCACTACTAATGGTACTCCATGAAAACATCTGACAGCTTCATGACTTAGGCCACATAAATTAAACGCTAATAAGATACTAATTTGAATAAAGCAATCAGATTAATGCGAGATTCAAAGTCATGACCCACTCCATATCAAACAGAGCAGGGAGAAACCAAAGCTTTCCACAGACCATTAGAGAGACAAGCATGAGATTCATCATGTCCCATAACATGCTATAACAATGCCCTCTACAACAGTATTGATGAAAGTCCAAGCCTAATGACACCCACTACTGTCACATCTGGAAAGAATGAGTGCACAAAAATTAAGCAAGACTTTTCCCACAACCTTCACTACAAAACACATTTCAGTTCAAAAATCACTAATGTTTTAAGGCACTCATAGAACACAGAGAAGAAAATAAACCTGGTACCATACAAGTCTCAGGTCAGGCAAAATGCCAGATGTGCTACAAAACTAGACTGTAATATATGTGCTTGATGACCCTGGACAGTTTGCTCCCAAGTTTGTATCTTATCTGGCAGGTTCCTTAATAGTACATATTAAGCAAACCTTCACAACTTTGCTCCTTGTGCTGGCATCTATTGTACAAACTGTCCAAACTTAAGCTACTTCCACTTTTAGGACCTAGCCCAAACATCTATCTAAGTTTTCCTTGAAAACCCCAAAAACTTCCATATTAGCCTTGAAAAAAAAAAAAAAAAATTCTCAAGTCTACACTGAGACTTCAGCCCCACCATCCAGCAGCTTGCTTGACAGACCTTTCTCTGGCATGGGTGGATAAAGGCCAACCAGGTCTGGATAGGCTACCTGTATCACCACTGCAGCAGCAATGAGGGCTAGGAACACTGCAAGGCCTGTCCATTTGAGCGCAATCTCCCAGCGGTGCTCCTTCAGGTTTCTTAGGGTCACCATTCCCAGCAGGAGTCCAGCCACAAATCCAGCTAGATGTGCCATGTAGCTCACCTACAAATGGAAGATCAATGAAGCACAACTCATGAGCATTTGGTTCATGTGTTCTGAGTATCTGCTTCATAATGCAGTGCTAATAACATTCTAACAAAGAAGAAACTTTCATTATATTTACAAACAGATACAGTCAAATCTTTGCTTACCCTGGAAGTGGATTGGGTAACAGTTGCAAAGGCAAAGACCCCAATGTCTGTGGCCATGAGGGCCAGGATGACCAGAAGCCTCATCCAATTGAAAGGCATCTCACCCCAGTTGATGATGATGTTGGCCAGGTGGGCAGCAATGAGGGCGTAGCAGCCGCCTGACGCACCTACCAGGAAGGACTGTGAGGGAAAGAGGGAGAGAAGGACATGTTGAGAGTTGAGTTGATTCTCCTTTTTGTTTTTGTGACTGGAAAGAATAATTTGTAACTTATTTTTCAGACATAAAAGCTGAGAGCCCTATCATATAGAAAAACTAGTGATTCTTAAGTGTTTTTTCCAGTTTATTAAGTGAGATAATTCTCAACAAGGCTTTCATGCTAACACTGTCCTAACTCATACTTTTCTAAGCCTTTTCCAATCTGAAAATCAAAATTTATTTGATTCTTTTAATAGTAAAAATACATGCAAGAAAATTTTACATTCAGAGGATTCTCCAAATGCTGTATGTTAATGTCATGTAAAAATTGTGTGTGTGTGGAAATGACAAAGCATATACAGGCAGCAAGTGTGTCTAATACTGAAGAGAAGAAAAGAAAATCAGGTGTGATTACAAGATGGAGAAATAGGAAGTAAAACAAATGAAGCGAGACACAAAAGGAGGTACTCACTCACCTTGGGATCAAACATGGAGGCAGCCAGGGAGCCAGCCAGCACCCCGGCCACATAGAGGAGCAGCAGCCGCCACCACCTGTGTACCATCTCCAGGGGAATGCCCACAAATAGTGCCACCATCACATTGGACAGCAGGTGGATGTATCTGTGGGTGGCAGCAATATTGGGTGGTGGAGACAGAGACAAAAGCATAAAGAATAAAACCAGGATCACACCAAATTTCTTGCCAGTCTTGAGTAAATATTAAAATTTCCACATTGATTCATTCAGCAGACAGGAGGCAACTGCACACACTCACCCAGCATGAAGGAACATGTAGGAGATGAAGCGCCAGGCTTCCATGCGCCTCCGTGGGTCATAAATGAGTGGGGAGGACCAAGGGACAGGGGAGTAGGGCCCCACATCACCCATAGTCACAGCATAGTAAACAAACACCCCAACCTGTGGCACAGCAGGTGAGGGACTGTCAGTTGTAGTTGTGAGTAACATGCATTGCTTTACATTTTCTTCATATAGTAAGGAGTATTTTGTGCATTAACAGAGGAGAAATGTTTCCATCTCATTTTTATGGGTAAAGGAAAACCCTTCAAGTGATCATTCCATACATTACAGTAAATTCATAGCTATCAGCACTTTACTATCCACCTCACCAATCAATCAATCAATCAATCAATCAATCAATCAATCAATATATATATATATATATATATATATATATATATATATACTTCACAAGTGCTCCTAACTTCTCTCTCTCTCTCTCTCTCTCTCCTTCACAAGTGCCCCTAACTTCTTTCTCACCATGTGACAGCTGTGGTGGTACCATAACCTAATCACTATCAACCCACATTCCTATCTTCCGTCCCGCATCATACACTCTTTCCTCCTTCATCTCCAACAAATCATCAGAACTCTCTTCTCATGCAATGTTTGTATCTCCTGCTATACATTTCCACATCTACTTCCTTCCACCATCCTTCAATCCCTCCTTTCTTTAATTCCCATCAGTATTTCTCATAGGTTCCTCTTGCACCATCCCTTGCTCTTACTTTCTTTCCTTTCAAATTCTTGCAACTTTCCCTTTTCATCACTTCCTCTTAATACCTCTTATACATTCATCTCACATACTCCATACTCACCCCATTCTCTGTTCCTGCTACTCCTGCTTCTCCTCTCAATACCTATTCTATACATTCCTCTCACATTATCCCTACTCTGCCCACTCCTTCCTTAGTTCCTGCTAATCTTTATCACTGACTACCAGTTATTCCCTCCATCTCAGTTAACTCAACACTTACCTCAGCAGTACATAGAAGGGGTACAAGAAGAGGAGGTGGGCAGCAGGAGTATTCAGCTATGTACAGACGATCTCCATGAGACACCTGGGAGCGTGGGGCCATGGAGAAGGCAGTGGCCACCAGAGTTCGCTGTAGCACTGACCTGGTCTTGGTGTCCACTGGTACGTTGACCTGTGGGGAGGCAATCACGGGGTGAGGTACATGGAAGGAGTGTGGAGGGTAAGGAGGGGTAGGGAGACTGGGGATGGTGTATGAGGGATAAGGAAGGAGAATTAAGGATAAGGAGAGGTAGTTATATGGTTATGGACAGTATATGAGGGATAGATGGGAGTATGAAGGATTAGGAAGTAATATGACAGAAAGACATCAATATAAAAGACTGAGGCTCAATGTAATGAGCAGACAATGACTGGGATAGGAAAAGGATACAACTATCAGATAGGATGTGCTTCCACATTTCTTTTTTTTTTTCCGAGGAAGAGATATGATGTTGTGGAAAATAAACATGCAAACTTTGAAGCACATTTTATCTGTTTTCCTAGAAAGCATCTCTCTGATACCTAACTTCCTTCCAACAAAGATAAGATGGAAGGAAAGAATAAAGGTGGAATAAATCAGCATGAAGCAAGATTCAAGAATAGCATGGAAAGAGAAAGAGAGTTAAAATGCACACCAGAGAAGAAAAATTAAACAGCTATAAAGAAAAAAGTGAAGGAAGTAACTATATGAAGCCATCAATAGTAATTAAATGTATCAAAAAAAAAAAACATTTCCAAAGATGAAGAAATAACAGTTACTTACCATGGAATATGAAACAAGTAATAATAATAATAAAAACTCAAAAATGAAACTGAACAAATACAAAAAGAGATACAGCATTTATAGTGAGGAGGGAAAAGGATATTCAAGCCTTGAGAAAGAAGGAAGAGATACCAAGGGACACTAACCAGTCCATAAAACTCCTGCAGGTTGATGAATCCATCGTTGTTGTAGTCGACGTGGTAGAGCATCGCGTCCACCATGTCATCAGAGAGTGGCACCTCGCTGACCGGTGTGGCGAGGAGGTACCGTCGCAGCTCAGATCGTAAGATGAACCCATCGCCATCCTGGTCAATCTGAAAGGCCAAGCACCAGAACACTAATGCTGATGTGCTTATTTGATCCTGTGTCTAATTCACATATTCATCAGTCTATCCATTTATTAACATGCATTGATGAGAATTTCATTTATATTTATCTGGTTGATTCTATTTAGGTACAGTTTGAATATTAGTTGATATTTGCGTGTTTTCTTCACTTTATTACAGATGAATTTATACTATACTGCTACAATTGCCCTCTCTCTCTCTCTCTCTCTCTGACTTACCCTTTGAAATATTTCATGCCAGTTGATCGGATCATACTTCCCACTGCTCCTCCCTGACCGAGACATGACTGCTGCCCCTGCAAACACACACCTTGTCACTCCCTCCTCTTAATCTCTCACCCATCACCACCATTATACAATGTTGCATTATATATGTGTCATTCTATGTTTGTAATTCCAGTTTTGCTGCCATGTTCCTCTTTGAGTGTTAGTTATATATGACAAATATGCATCACTGACAATAAATAAATCTGGAAAGTTCCTGAAAAGGCCTATTTTCTGAATTCAGTATGGTTCTCACACTAAAGATTGATGTATTGCTATGTAGCTTCACTCAAAGCAACCATCACTGGTCCAAACAATGTAAATATTTCACAAATTTTTCATGGGAACTCCATTTTTTAGGTTTTTTATTTATAAACCATTTCCTTTTATCTTTTCCATTTGACATGCAGTTGGATTACCTTTACAACAGCAAAGCCTCAACTTGCCCCATAGCTAACTCCAAAGCTACAAACTGTTAAAAGAAAAAAATAACATTGCTACCAAACTTTTACCTGAATTGAACAATAAAACAGATGACTGGTAGCACCAAAGATAGCCAGGCTATGCTACAGAAGGCAACAAAGCAATATTATTAAACATGTAAAATCTTGGACACACTGTTGATTGTGTGGAGAAAAGAGTACGTTCCAACCAGCAAATCTGCACAACAGAAAGCTACAAGTCCACTATGCCTATAAGAGTTAGAGAAAAATACTTTCCTACCATGGTAACCCTTCTATGGAATTCTTTTTTTTTATCTCTATTTATATAAAAACTGGCCACAAGCAACAAAAATTATAAAAAAAAAAAAGACACTTACATGCCAGTCCCCGAAGAGACGAGAGTTAGCCAAAAGAATGGGATAAATGTCTTGAAACCTCCCTCTAAAATGAGTTCAGGTCATAAGTAGATAAAACTACATAAGCAGACAGGGAGTTGCATTGATTACCAGGTGAAGGACAGCTATGTAAGTGAAATGAAGAGCACCCTTGCATCTAATCTATATGAGAAAAACAATAATATACAATACTTTCTAGCCATGCACATGCAAAACATCACAGTAAGTACACTCTGGAATTAATTATCAACACGGAGCAGTAAAATCTGGTAAGAGGCGTCCTTGAGCCTTGATTAGCGACACTTCCCTCACAATCAGATACTTATTTCCTCTCCTTGATATAAGCATAGCATCCACTTATCAGAGCATTTCCTGTATTCATGTTAAGAGCTTTTTTACAACTTAGTAATGTTGATTCTAGATATATTTGTGTTGTATGTTTAAATTCCACTTCTATTATGAATCTGTAAGCCAAGTCAATCAAAAATTTGTGATAAAAATCAGGTGGTAAGAACAAACATGTTAAGGACACTACTTGAAACTTCCCTACAATTAAAGATTTAAATGTCATCATTAATTCATGGTTCATTTTTATTCTTTCCATCAATTTTTTGTATCCTCAAACTTGATTATTTTCCATTAAACTAGTTTTTGAAGAGATATGGATTGTATATTGGCATACTGCATCCACACATCATATCCATCATCCACCTGTCACTACCCACACCCAACCAAATGTGTCCATTCCACCTATCCATTACCTCATACATCCCATTAAACCTATACTTTTTTTCAACCACCATCACATATCCACTTCACCTATACATCCACAATAATCCATTTTCAACCTATCCACCAGCTACCCACCCTATTTGTCCATTTCACTTGTACCATTACTCATACATTACATCATTCCATTACACCTGTATGCTTTCTTTTCAACCACCATTACCTATCCACTTCACTTTTACATCTACAATAGTCCTTTTAAACTTACCTATCCACTCTGCTCATCCATTTCACCTGCATGCTTTCTTTTTAACTACCATCACATCCATTTCACCTGCACATCCACAATAATTTTCATTTTTCATTATTAATTTATTGTTTTTCTCTTTTTAACTATCCATCCTACTCGTCCATTTCACTTGTACTATCACCACTGTACATTCATTCCATTACACCTGTACACTTTTTTTTTTTTTTTCATTCAACTACCAAGACCAATCCACTTCACCTGTACATCCACAAGTCAGTTTTTTATTATCTTTTTTTTTTACTATCCACCCTGATCGTTCATTCCATCTACCCATAACCACTGTACATCCCATTACTCCACTACACCTACAATTTTTTTTTTATTCAACCACCAAGACCTATCCACTTCACCTTTACATCCTCAATAGTCAATTTTTCTTATACCTACATCCACAAGTCTTTCTTTTTTTTTTACCTATCCATCCCGCTCGTCCACTTCATCTGTCACCTGCCACACCTGTCCTAGCTTCAGTTCCTCACCTCCACCACGTAAAGGTGCCACTGTGATGCCTTTTCCCGTAGTGTGACGTCGGATAAGTGACACAAACACCGATTATAAGACAGGAAGGCACAACATGAGGATATGAGTCACTTCCTAGATTAGCTGCCTGACATATCTCTTGCTATCACCACTCCTCTCTTGGCTTTCCCGCTTCCCCTGTCACGTTTTCTTAAGGGCATACTACTATAGACTTGGTTCCCATGCACTGGTACTTTCAATGTTAAGGGAAGGGTTACTATGACATGAATAACAACAACACAGGTAACTTCGCACCTTTGTGGGTCACACCTCTCCCTGTCAACAGTGGGCGCCGGGCTAATAGATTGTTGACATTCCTCGTTTTTTTTTTTTTTTTTTTTTTGCATTTTTCTCTGAGAAATTATATTATTCTATTGGTATTTTGGGGTTATTTTGATTGTTTGTCTTTCCACAGTAAGCTATTACATTATTGAGCGAAAGTATTGTGTCTTTTCATTTTAAACTATAGTACATCTTGATTACAGGGATCGCGGGGCTAATGAATTATGAAGCATTTCACATTGATATTTTTTCTTGTTGATTTGGAGCAATCTTTTAGTCATTCACATATATATGAATTTAATGATAATTCTGTTTATCTACTTAGGTACATAAATTTGTTGATAATTTTTTTATCATTTTTTTTACAATATTATTAAAACTTAATATATTTATATAAAAAAAATACAAATAATCAAGTTGCTATACATATTTTAGCAAGATTAATGTAGAAATTTAAGACTTCTGCATCAAACTCGGAGATGTCGATCCTTGTAGATAATTTGCAATGTTTACATCAGATTTGGATCTCTGAGGGTTTGGTGTAACTGGGCATTTATGGCCTTTAACCAGCATTTGACTATATCCTTGGACCGCCTGAAGTTGTGTGGAGAACAGTGGGTGAGGCCGTGAGGCGTGGCAGGCGTGCAGGTAGAGAGACAAGGCACGGATACCATACAAAAGGTGAGCCAGATGAAGGCCCGTTCTGCCGGTGTGAGGGCAGCTGTCAACGTCCATATAAGGAGATTAATGACACAGAAAATATGTTTCAATGAGGGTACTAACCTAAACTAGTAATTGATAGGATGCCCTTGTGCCTTCTTGACCTTTTCGAGTCTCTTGTGAAGTGAATCACCCAGGTGGTGGAGATACTGAGCATCAATATTGTCCCATATGTCCTGAATAGTGGCTTGGAGGCGTGGGAGGGAGGAGGTATCTCTCTCCTTTAGCTTCAGTTTTATGTATGCCCTGAGATTTTCTATAGGGTTAAGGTATGGCAAATTTGCGGGCCAAGGTTTTAAAAGGCTAACATTGCAGAAATCAAACCAGTCAACAATTAACTTTGCTGTATGGTACGGTGCACCATCTTGGATGAATGTATCGGCATTGCACTTTTCCATACACTCATCTAACTCATCTAGAATTAGCTCAGAGTAGTTATTTTGGTTCATACAAACATTCTTAGGCAAAAACACTAATTTTCCAAAACCATAGTAAGAAAAACAATCATCAAAGAATCTGGGTTTTAATGTGTGTGTTGTGTAGCGTGGATCGTAACGGTTACTACTGGGTCTGCGGTACACACAGTTTCTCTGGTTGTCTGTAACCTGAAAGTTTGCCTCAACTGACCAAAATACCCTATGCCATTTACCTGAGTCCCAATCTTTTTACTGAGACACAAAATGCAAGCCTACTATTAAGGTGACCATGTGTGATGCAAAATTTTGAAACTGGCAACTGCAGTATCCCATGTCGCCTTTCACATATCTCCGTACAGTCCTTTCACTTACCTCAGCCAGTAAAGAGGTTCCTGGCCTTAAGTTCCTTGCTGTGTATGCGAGGGTTGGCCTCTAGCTGTATTCGAATAATGTTCAGAGTTATCTAGCTCACACTGCGCTTACGCCCTTCAGGCTTGTAAGATGGTGGCGAAATGTCTCTTCCTCCCTCACGATGAATTTTGGTCCAACGTTGAACAGTTCTGAGAGCTATGCCAGTGTTCACGGCAATTTCTAGATTTGACTTATTCTTCCTCACTAATGCACAAATGATTGAGGTTTGGACCTTACTAATTAGTTTCCTAGGTCCCATAATAGGTGGTAACAGAGCACAATGGTAAGCTCACGTATCCACAGAAAGGGGCCGTGAGGGGGGGGTGAAAGAAAATTCAAATTCAAGCACACGAACCACAGGCGAACATTAACTAAGGAAACATATCATCTACTTTGACTACTAGAGCTGCAGAATTGTCAGATAGCGACATACAGTGAATCCCACTGTATGAATGAAATTTGGTTAGATTGGAAGTCATGGTCCCTTTCGTGCCTTCCACTCTGACCAGCAGTGTATAAGCAAGGCCGCATCTCCTCACTGCAAGTCAAGAAGAGAATCCAGAGGAAGAAGAAAAGGATTGAAGAGGAATTAGAAGAGGTGAGGCAGTAGTTTAATCAGTATTCTAACTCTTTATTACATTTCTTTCCAGATATCTGAATGTAGTTATTATTGTTGGTCTCTGAGGCTGTCCTTAGTTGCGGGTTGTAAGATGTAATGGAGAGTATGCCTGGCTTGGTGTGTGAGATAGTCAGAGACTTTTGTCATGAAACAAATGATGCTTTATTTTCTGTAGTTATATAATGTGAAGCAAATAGTCAAGAAACTTTGTGATACCACCTTTTCTACTTTTGACATAAGTTATCTTGTATAGAGTGTTTGTAGACTTTCCTCTCCACTTACACATAAGATATCCATCCCTTT
Organism: Portunus trituberculatus; assembly: GCF_017591435.1. Taxonomy (NCBI): domain Eukaryota; kingdom Metazoa; phylum Arthropoda; class Malacostraca; order Decapoda; family Portunidae; genus Portunus; species Portunus trituberculatus. The sequence goes on from NC_059299.1 coordinate 11,252,750, forward strand.
CCTCAGAATATCTTTTTGAAATGATTTATTACAAGTATATGATGGTTAGACTTTCAGAAAAGAATATGTTGTTTATTCACACACCAACTAGATGTACCAAAATAAAATTGCTCTCCAGGAAGACTGGACTAAGCTGTACACTCATGTCCTCCGTAACTTCATTTATTTGTGTACATTATTTTCATGTGGAAGAACTTAAAATTTTGTGGGAAAAAAACTGCTTTTGTATTAAGAATATACTGAGGAAGAGTGGAAACTACTATCATCCTAATCTTGTCTTGCCTATTGCCACCTTGTCCATTGCATATCAGAAGACTTAAGAATAAGCCAGTCACATTTCTCCCAACTTCTTCCTTGCTCATCACATTTAGCCCAAAGAACACCACACTCTTGTCATCTCAGGGCACCCAGACACTCCTTTATCCTTCGCATGTTTCTTCAGTACTCCACTTTTTTTCAACCATTCTTCTTCATCTCACCACAATAATACTTAATTTTTAACAGCTCTTCCTTCCATACATGTTTTCCTCACTACCCAATGGGGACTCTTCCTCAGTGATTCACCCATCTGAGGCTGTGCAAGCATGGTCACTGCACCACTGCTCTCTGACTATGCTCCCAGTTTTCTGAATGGTCCATGTGTTCCTGTCTTGCTTCAATACACCACATCAAGTAAATTATTTTTACATTGTTCCCAATTCTTTATTGATTTGTAAGGTGCCCTGTCATATGGATGTAAATAATTTGGCTAGTATGTCACACATTGTAAAGGAAGATAGGACTGCATCAGCCTGTCAGTAGGTGGTTGTCTCCTGACGATAGTTCACATGGCCTGAGATGGCAAAATTAATGAACCAGAGTCCAAGATACCAAAGTCCAAGACAAGGTACTATACCAGTGAATAACTCATTACCTTCTTTACACCTGTCATTACTGGTATGACCTCCACATTCCCCAAACTTCCAATGCTTCCTTCTGTTTCTTCAAATGCTGATAGAAAAAAACTTAAGTAAATAAGGGAAGCTGCAAGAAGTAATCATGCATACACATGACAGTGCCTGCTTCAAATGTACTTACCTATTTACATCTCTTACATCTCCTCTCCATTAGAGTGTTTTAGTGAACTGGATAAAGGCAGAGCACTATGTTAAACTATAATGCTGGTCAAGCCTAACTTGTTCACTGGCATGAGAGAGAGAGAGAGAGAGAGAGAGAGAGAGAGAGAGAGAGAGAGAGGAACAGGAGAAATGGAAGGATAGAAATTAAAGAAAGTTGTAAAGTGTAGAGAGGTGCATGGAACTTTGTCATTGTTCATCAGTGTGTATGCATAGAGAGAAAGTGTGTATGTATAGAGGATAAGAGAGAGAGAGAGAGAGAGAGAGAGAGTGACGGTGGTGTCTGTTGTGTTGCAGGCGGGAGAGGAGGTGGCTGGCTTCGCTCCCATGGTCAGACATAAATTCCTCACCTTTGATCCAGACTTTACCCTCCCGGAGATGCCAGTGCACAGGCCACCACTCAGTGTAAGGGAGACAACTCTCTCTCTCTCTCTCTCTCTCTCTCTCTCTCTCTCTCTCTCTCTCTCTCTCTCTCTCTCTCTCTCTCTCTCTCTCTCTCTCTCTCTCTCTCTCTCTCTCTCTCTCTCTCTCTCTCTCAACATTGCTTTTTTTTCTTTCTTTCTGTCCCAGCTTCCCTAATTATGTATGTGTGTTATTTCTACCATCATATTTTTTTTTCTCTGTGGTAATATTTGTTGACTTAATTCAGCAACAATAATAAATGAATAGCCTTACTTGATATGGCACCTCTTCAAGATTTAGTCATTGCTGCCTCAGTGTTCTATTCACTGTGTCTACTTATTTAATGAGTACTTTCCTCATTCACTCACTTCTAATGGGTTTTTATATATTCATGACCTAACCCTCTTCTGCATTCCATGACTCACTCTACCTGTCATCTGCTCAGTGTGTGTCCAGTAATTAATTTTATCATTCACTCACTTCTGACATGTTCTCCTCATTTTATATTTATTCGGCAACTCCTTCCATCTGTCAATGATTTGCTCTGTATGTTATTTTAATATATATTTAAGAAGCCTAGTATCTATTTAATTTTTCTTGAGTGTGATTCTGTTATATTCAAATTTAATTACATCAACACCAAGCTTGGTTATATTAGTGTTCCTTCATTGTGAGACTATGAACGTAATCATTTCTATAACATTTTTATATGTGTATCATAGAGAAAGCAAGACAAGACAAGGCATCATACATACATACATATTCAGACACAATCATAGACATTCATTGCCTTGTCATTTGGTTACATGCATACAAGAAGTAGAGATTTTGCTGTACATATTCATAACCAGCACATCTAAGTGAGATTGTGTGACTCGTACTTTGTGTTTGTTTATCTGAGGGTGAGTGACAGTGGATAGGGAGGCAGAAGATGTGGTGTGAGGGTTGTTGAGAAAAGTGAGACTATATGACCATTGTGCATACATTATTGTTGGTCATTTGATGCTGGAGCCATTGGTGTTGCAGCTGTGGTGGTGTGTTTATCAAGGAGACAGTGTATTTGTTAGGACAGTGATAAGGAACTAGAGTGGTGGAACATAATAGTGTACATATTGTAGTCCCAAGCTTCCCAGAGAGAGAGAGAGAGAAAGAGAGAGATTTCCATTGTTGCAGGTCTTATTGTATAGTCATGTGTATTTACTTATATCTATCATTGTTTTATCTTTTCCCTTTTGATATGTTACATTTTTTTATTTGTATCAAATTTTGTAAAATGTGTTTCTTCCATGATTCATTGCTTGCCTAGTTTTTTACTTATATACCGTGTTTCTAGATTTAATGTTTATTGTCTGTACTAATTATAACGGCCACTTTGGGGCGCTAGACAAGGGTATCATCTAGTTCTAGGTGTTAGTACGCCAGGTTATTGACACTCATTCAGTTTTCTTATGGTGCTTTACTTCATTATCCATATGGTGAATGTAAGGTGAACGTAGAAGTGAACATAGCAGTGAACGGTCCAACTGCAAAAGGACCCTTAATTAATTCAAATACCATAACTAATGTTTGTAAGTTTAAGCAATTCACAAATAATTTCACATGAAGGCATTATGGCAACTATTAATTATCAAATCACTATGCAGAGGTTATACCACAACCAAACAAGAAGTCACACAAAAACTCACAAAAAAGGATTAATGCATACATAAGATATATCTTAATACTTAACACACAATGCGTAATAAGAGAACATTAATAGCAGCACTTTCACTTTCCTGAATAAAACTTACAAGTACATTAGGCAAACACTTACCAATCACAGAATCACAGGTATAAATCCAAAGGGCGTTCACAGCTGGTGTACCATAGACAGACTGTCGGCTTAACCTCCCTGCATTAACTACATTGCTTCAGTTTGCCATTCAGAGTGTTCCATTCACTCTGCTTATACCTAAATGAGCTAGTAGTTAACACTAAGTAATTACAATATGAAACAATATAAATAAAGTTAATTTGCTTGATGATCACCACCAAACACCGTGTTACACTAATTGTTTCAGATGAATGAATTTAGATAAGATTTTTTACTGAGCAACAAATTTGATTGGATGAAATTAGGGTTTTTAATCATTATTATTATTTTTATGAGATTTGAGTCAAAACATGGGAAGTTTTGATTTATTCTTGTCATGTAATCCCTCCATCACACTGTCATATATTCACTGACATTCCCTTTCTTTGTGTTTTATCTATGTAGGCATCTTATTGACTGTAAAATTTGCACTGTTATACATTATAGTATCTTTTACATGCACACACAAGCACAGACACACATACTTCTAAACATTCTGATGCCTTCACTCTCCATAATGTATTTTTACTACATTCCTTCTTCCTCACTCAAGACAAGATTCCCTTTGCTTCTGTCCCAGCTAGCTCCCTCCTTTGTCTCCTTTCCCACAACATTTCTTACCTTTATACTCTCCCATACAGTCTTCTTCGTCTACCCTTATTACAATTCATGTTATCATTAGCATACTTACTTATCATTTTTATCTTCTTCATTTTGTACCATCATCATCTTACTGTATCCTTCTTCCATATCATCCTTTTCTTTCTTCATTCATTACCATCTTCATCTTAATTTAACCTCCAACCTTCATGCATTTTCCTTCCATATCACCCTTTTCTTCACTTATTCAGTCATTATTTAGCTCTGTCCTACCTGCAACTTCTTTCTTTCATTCCTACTCTGTCCACCTCTCTAATACAAGTGTTAACCAGTACTCTCAATCATTCATCCCTTTCTCTAGTAAATTCTGGAACTCCCTGCCTGCTTCTATTTCCACCTTCCTATGGCCCAAATTAATTTAGGAGGGAGGTTTCAAGACACATCCCATTCTTTTGGCTAACTCTCTTGGACTTGCTTGGGGACTGGCTTATAAATCGGCCTTTTTGTTTAAGCATTTTTGTTGCCCTTGGTCAGATTTTTCCCTCTTACATAAGAAAAAAAAAAAGAAACTCACTGACTGTCTCCTTCCCTTGGTGGTGGTGTGTGGTAGGAGTGGCAAGTTACAGCCTATGCCACAGCAGATGAATACGACTTGGAGAAGCTGCGGGATGGGCTTACACAGCAGGGTCTCTACAGTATTGCAGACTTCAGAGATCCATCCTCCAGCTCCATGGCATCTCACTCAGATATTACCCCACCTGACCCACACACACTGCCTGGTGAGTGTTCTCAGACTTAACTATTGGTCAACTCAGCCTGTGCTGTGATTTATTTTATATTATTGGAGGTTTTGTTTTTTGTTTTCTCTGTGTATGACAAGTAGTATTGTGAAGACAGAGAAAGACTTGTTCTTGCTCAACTCAACCTACTGCTGTGTTGCAAGTTACAGACAACCCCTGGTTAACGAACGTTCACACAATGAAATTTCGCTACAACGAACGTTTCCTTTTACTACCATCTGCTCGTATAATGAACATTAAACTCGCTTTAACAAAATTTTATCCTGGTAATTTTTTCCAAGTTTGAAAGCCCTGCCATATCACACAAGCCAACAGGGCTTTTGAATACACCAGCGCCTCTCATGGACAAAACACAAACCACTCACTCTCCCTACCCTTCCCCGCTCTTATTAGTTCAAAACAATAACAGCATCCAGCAGCAGCTCATCTTCCCTTGCTCAACATGCCATCAAAATGCCCTGCAGCCCCGCAATGTCACCTAGCAATGCTAAGAAGACCAGGAAGTCTCTTACTCTCTAAGTGAAGCTGGATATTATTCACAGACACGAGAGAGGTGAGAAAACTAATAGCATTGTTCGCCACCATCTTGACTCCATCTACTGTCTCTACTATTTTCAAGTCAGCAGACTCTATTAAGAAGGCTGGTGAGACCGTATCTTCCTTGCAAGCTAAAAGAACCACCTGAACTCGTGACTCTGCAATGGATAAAATGGAAAGCCTTGTGGAAATGTGGTAGATAAGTTTTGTATGCGGTACAATGATGTGCCCATTGTTTACATTCCACATGTTGCCGACTAGCATCTTTTCCGCTCCACTCTCCCTTCCTTCATAAATTTAAGATCATCAACATTATAAAGTTACATACATACATACATTAGTGTACATTATAATGACCTAGTCTTAAATTAAACTGCTTAAATGTTTAACTTCATAATTTTTGCTTTCATTAACCTTTTACTGTACTATGATGCACTCTCACTTTGTTTACTCTCAATGGAAGTTCAAGTCAGGGGTCAAACTCATTATAATTGGTTTGCTTGACGAAAATTCACGCAACGAATGTTTTTTACGAACATAACCCCTTGGTTAAGTGGGGGTTGCCTGTATTTTGTATTTTTGAGATTTTTTATTTTATGTTGTTTTCTTCTATGTATGGGGAGAGAGAGAGAGAGAGAGAGAGAGAGAGAGAGAGTGGATTACAAGTAAATATTGTCATCATTATAAAGTGTATTCCAAATGGTGACAGCAAGCTTGAAGTGTTACATGTTATGATGCAATCTTCCCATCATTACACAAACAGTTATTTAAGATTAAAAAAAGGGAAATAAGATATGCATACATAGATTCAAGGAAGCAAGTACAAATACAGTCGCGTCCCTTCCCTGCAGATACAAATGAGGTGCTGCACGTGATGGCCACCTATCACCTGGAGAGTGAGCCACGCGAGATCTTCTTCTTCCACTCGGGTGCTGTGGTGTTCTGGAATGTGGCGGAGCTGGAGCGAAACAATGTGCTGCGCTTTCTGAGGAAGTACCAGGAGGGCAGCCATGACGAGAAGACAGTCAAGGAGGAGAGCGAGAGCATCACTTACATTTACAATGACACGCCGTGAGTACCAATGATTTTATCTTTTATTTTGTTGAAAGAGTGAGTGTATAAACAAATGAAAGGGGAAATTTGAAAGAAAGTGAATCCACTAACTTATCACAATATGATCAAATGACAAAAGATGAATGCCCTGGACTGGTGCTATTTTTTTGAGAGGCCAACCATTAAGCATCACATGTTGCAGTTTAATGTTGGCATAGATTGTTGTAAGTGGACCAGATGCAGCAAACCAACACTGTAAATTTGGATTGTATTCCTATGAATCATTGCACATTGTGACGTTATGGCATAAGGCTTTAACCCACTAGGTGTTTCTCACGTAAATTTACGTGCCTGCGTTGGGTACGCCCAGAGGTTTCTCACGTAAATTTATGTTTTACGAATGTAAGGTTTTTGCGCCAATTTTTTTGCCTTGTATGGGCAGTAATTGGTTTCCTGGGAGTGTCTGGCATGTGCTTGCTATGTGTGCAAACACACAACACGGCGGTAACAACAGCGGCGAGACACCCGCTATCACTGCCGAGAATGTGACATTGCTCACTGCCTGGAGCCCTGTTTTGAAGAGTACCACACGCTGCTACGGTTCTAAGAACCAACTAGAAATAAGTAAATAAAAATAGTGCAAGGAAAAAAAACTAGTGTATCAATAATGTAACCAAGTGCAAGCATTTTCACTGTGCGGTTCAAGAGATTACCAAAGGGTGTATTTATGTTTTATGGATGATTTTGTTTTGAAAATGAGTTTATTCAATTTATGTATATAGTTTTACGGAATAAACTAACGGCTGTATGTAAAATACGCTGATCGACAGCGGATGAAGCGCATTAGAAGTGAAAGAGCAGATGTGGCAACAGCGCGGGTGAGAAAGTCCCGATGTGGCAGCCTAGTGCGGGGATTTAAAAATGGCGCGCTAATCCATTTGAAGGTTTTCATTGTGTTTCTTGGTTGATTTGGGGTTGTTTGGGATAAGAAAAAAAATTATGATTTTTTGTAACCTCTGGGGGTACCGTATATGTAAAGTAATATAACACTTAACGGGTTAAGGAGCAAAGTGTACTGCAGGACATCATTTATCAAAAAGACTCCCAGTGATGTGGTGGTTAACATGCTGGGGTCAAGTCCATAGTCATTGGAGACACTCTGCCCTCTTTTTATATGGTAGAGAAGTCAAGAAGATAGTCCAAATATCTTATTTATGTGTTTATCAGGGCTCAGATTTTCTTGTATGTTAACTCCAAGATCTTTTTCCTCTTTAGTCTTCGTTATTTGCTCCTCTCCCATCAGATAGTTCCATACTGGTCTTCTCTTACTCTTTCCTAGTTCCATTATGTGACATTTCTTGGCATTAAACTCCAATTTCCACTTCTTGCTCCATTCATAGATCTTATTCAAATCTTCCTGTAGCAGTATACAGTCCTCTCTGGTTTTGATAACTTTTAGCAACTTTGCATCATAAGCGAATAAATTCATATAGCTGTTTACTCCAATGTGAATGTTGTTTACATAAACTTGAAACATAATGAGGGCTAACACTGACCCTTGTGGCAGCCCGCTAGTTACTTTACTCCAAGATGAGTATGTATCTCTGATCACAGTTCTCATTTCTCTATCCTTCAAATAATCTCTTGTCCATTCGAGCAAGGTTCCACGCAGTCCTCCTATGTTCTCTAGTTTCCAAAGAAGTCTTCC
>NC_059299.1:11263316-11315816 GCF_017591435.1 Portunus trituberculatus
TCTGGCAGCAGATACCATTCCCGTCGTTGTCTTGCCTTTCCCGCGGTGCTGCTACTGTCATGCATGGGGAACACGCCACCGTAAGCATCTCTCGGTGCTACTTTAGCGTGAGGTCTACCGCTGCATTATCCCTCCCTCATGGATATCACACATTTCCATACATTTATTTTAGCGATAAACACTTAATTTGTACATATCCTAGGAATGACCTAAATAGATAAGGAATAAAGGTAAAAATTCTCTTCAGAATCAGCCTTTTAGCGTCCAGTCACGATCGTTCAATTGGCTGTGTGTGCTCCTCCTGTCACTGGATCCACAAAATGTTGCTGATGGTTCACTGTAAAATGCTGGTACCCCATTAGTTTGCTATAAGCAGGCCACTCATCTGAATGAATCACCGAACCATATGCACACTCCCTTTCAATATTAGGGATTAGATCGCGCCATTCCACCCAAAAGTACCGACAGTCTGAGTCTTGTTTAAGACCAAAAACCCAAGGAACATCAATTCTACGCCCATGGTTTCTGTTGTTTTCTTGTTCTGCGTCACTGTCCTCGGAGAGAGGAGCGTTGTCTCCATTCAGCATCCTTCCTCGGTTGTACTTCCGTCGACCAGCAAATCTTGCCTATCAATCTGGATGGGGTTATCTGTTGTTCCTACCATCTTTCCTCGTCGTTGATGAGAAACTATGGCTGTACACACCTCTCGGCACATGTTGAACCACTCAGTTACAGTACTGGTAGATTTTCCTCTGTTACGCGGGGAGGGTCCCAGAGGGAGGCGGGTCACTCGGTAGACCTCAGGCTGCACCTGGGTAGGCCACATATGGCGGTAGACTTCACGCTAAAGTAGCACCCCCCCTCCCTCCCTCTCTCTCTCTCTCTCTCTCTCTCTCTCTCTCTCACTGTTTGATCTGCTGCAGTCTCTGACGAGACAGCCAGACGTTACCCTACGGAACGAGCTCAGAGCTCATTATTTCTGATCTTCTAATAGGCCTGAGACCAGGCACACAACACACACCGGGACAACAAGGTCACAACTCCTCGATTTACATCCCGTACCTACTCATTGCTAGGCTTCACGTGAAAGGAGACACACCCAAATATCTCCACCCGGCCGGGGAATCGAACCCCGGTCCTCTGGCTTGTGAAGCCAGCGCTCTAACCACTGAGCTACCGTGTGTGTGTGTGTGTGTGTGTGTGTTAGGCTAATTGCCTTAAAGGTGTGAAATCTCCTGCTGAGATTTTTAGAAAAGGCAACCCTGATATATTAAGCGTTGGGTGTCAGAGAGGGAAATGAGACTGTTACGTGTAAAGCTTTTGAGTGCAGAGAAGTTGAGTGTTTGAGATGTTAGCGACACGCGGTCTATACTCTCACAAAATAGAAAGGTTGGTATTAAATGATGTGGCTTCCTTCCCTGGATTCTTTTGGGTTGGACCTTAGACAAATAATTAAAGAATATTTATCACTATCAGTTCATTAGGACAGCAAGACTGAGCGCTCATTCAGCTGGTTGTCATTCACGCTGGTTGCGTGCGTGGCTGCTTCCAACTTGCGATTTACTCGTCCTTGGAGGAACGAAGAGGAAAATTTACCTGATGTTGCAGTGTCATTGTGGGTTATCAAGTTAATGGTCCAGGCACATTCCATGCTCACCACACACACACACACACACACACCGGCCCGGTAGCTCAGTGGTTAGAGCGCTGGCTTCACAAGCCAGAGGACCGGGGTTCGATTCCCCGGCCGGGTGGAGATATTTGGGTGTGTCTCCTTTCACGTGTAGCCTAGCAGTGAGTAGGTACGGGATGTAAATCGAGGAGTTGTGACCTTGTTGTCCCGGTGTGTGTTGTGTGCCTGGTCTCAGGCCTATCCGAAGATTGAAAATAATGAGCTCTGAGCTCGTTCCGTAGGGTAACGTCTGGCTGTCTCGTCAGAGACTGCAGCAGATCAAACAGTGAAACAGAGAGAGAGAGAGAGGGGGGGGGATGCTACTTTAGCGTGAAGTCTACCGCCATATGTGGCCTACCCAGATGCAGCCTGAGGTCTACCGAGTGACCCGCCTCCCTCTGGGACCCTCCCCGCGTAACAGAGGAAAATCTACCAGTACTGTAACTGAGTGGTTCAACATGTGCCGGTGTGTGGTGTGTGCCTGGTCTCAGGCCTATCCGAAGATCGGAAATAATGAGCTCTGAGCTCGTTCCGTAGGGTAACTAACGTCTGGCTGTCTCGTCAGAGACTGCATCAGATCAAACAGTGAATTACACACACACACACATACACACACACACACACACACACACACACACACACACACACACACACACACACACACACACACACACACACTGTCGACGTATAGGATAGCAAAGAACTTCACTTGGAGAGACATAGACAGAGCAGTGAAAGTTTTGGGATGTAAATACGAGTACCTCAAATAATCAGCAAATGCATTTAACTTCAGAGTGATGCAAATGGTATTTCTTCCAGCAACGTCTTCCAGCAAGCTGTCGTCTGGCAGCGGACTGGTTGACTGTTCAGTGGAGACGCGCTGTGTATTCGTCTGACAGAAGGGCGATGTATGTCTGTCTGTGTTCACTATTCACTAGAAATTCGCTGTGAACTTGAACACAAACGCTAGTAGGTTGCATTAAAATTTAGGACTTACCTAATCTTTACCGCTACAGAAAACGTCTGTTCAGTCACCATGAGAAGACCATTTCTTTCCTGCCTGCGCTTCTATATTGCATTTAGCATTATCTGTTTTCCCAGCGTGGAGTCTTTCTTCTATTATCTTTTCACAACATGTAACAACCAACATGTCCAAATAGTAGAGTTATATACCATGAAAATTAGTTTACATATCGGTTCAATAGACTTGTGCATTTGATTACCAAGGAGAGTAGGAAAGTATATTCTTTCATTCTTGTATAATAGTTTGGGCTGGCCGGCAGCGTAGCCATGAGATATAAATCCAGGGAATGTCTCAAAACTCGAATGTGGGCCGCCTCCAAAGTGTTAGGGCCCACTCCGTCCCTTTCTTTTTAGGGACGGATAACTAACAAACAATCAAAACTCGAGAGTCGACAGTCAGACTGCGTCGATCGCCTTATTGGTGACTGTTATCTGCTGTGTATGTGCATTAGAAGTAAAAACAGGATTTTCAATCTGTGATGATGAGAGATAAACAAATGATTAGAGCGCAAATCGTGGCCATGAACGCCATTGGATTATCATCACGTGAAATAGCAAGACGTTTACAGGTGTGTCGCGCTACAGTGAGTGTGTGGTTGAAAAGGCATAGAGATGGAAACTTAAACGATCGTCCTAGGAAGGGAAGACCAGGGAAGCTAACTGATGCCGAAAAGAAACTTATTATAGAAGCAGCTAAAAAACAGTCGGTTGTAAACGCCGTTGAAATACGGCAGGAGCTGCAGCTGCACCAGGTGGAGATTTCAACAGTGCGTAAGTGCCTCCACATGGCAGGCATGCGCTATCCAGACCCCCCTGTGAGAGAAACAATAAGAGATAACCATAAGAAAGCCCGAGTTACGTTCGCAACACAGTACGAAGACGCGGGACCAGACTTCTGAGGTCGTGTGATATTCAGCGGCGAGAAAAGCTTCTCTTTGAACTCAAGCGGCAAGCTCAACTGTTGGAGATGGGATGAACCAAGGTGAGGAAGGATTACGTTTAGTGTAATGTTCTTGACATTATCTGTGTATAATGCATGCCGTCTGCAATGGCTGCATTCTTTCCATGCAATTGTTCCACACAATAGTTTCATTGCAATATGTTTTATACAAATACCAGTGTAAGGTTTTCTAAAACCATATGACGGTTTTGGGTTCTGCTCAAGAAACCTGGAGTGTTACCAAAGCTCGTGAAATATGTTATGGTATCAACAGTTATATTTTCCCAGGTACAAACATAAGAGTCTCCAGTCTGGCGGCAAGTGACCTCATCACCTGCAGCTTCTGGGGATGGCAGTGGCTGCGCGGCGTGGGGGAGTTGGTCCCAGTCGATGAAGACTTCACTGCTGACAAGTATTTGGAAATACTGGAAGAGGTTATGCTGCCTTCAGTGCGTGCTTATGCTCTGCCATACCCAGAACAAATAGTTTTCATGCACAACAACTGTCCAATCCACACTGCCAAGATTGTGCAGCGGTGGTTTGAGGAGCAGCGACACATTCAGGTGTTGAAATGCCCCAGACTGAGCTGTGACTTGAACCCACTAGAGGACATCTGGCCCTCCACCGTCAGTGCCTGGAAACCGGAGTACGAGAGGACCCGTGCCCAACTCCTGCACCACACCGATGCCCAGTGGGAGACGTTTCGCAGGAATCCCCTGAGAGTGTATCGTGAGGTGATGTCAATGCAGGCTCGCCTCAAGTGTGCTGCAAACCGGAGGAAGTTGGATTGACTAGTAAAAGATTTTCACTGAATCTTACTGTTGTAAACTTTGATGAAATATATTAGCTCTCAAGTAACATAAGTTTCATTTTTTTTTTTTTTTTTTTTTTATGAGTATGTGGCGGTGGTAGCGCGGTGGACCCGAGTCGTATGCGTTTTTCTTTTTTTTTTTTTTTTTTTTTTTTTTTTTCCCTCCAATGATGCATGGCTTTTTATTTATTAAGAAATTTCATGTGAGAGAGAGAAACAATCATGATAAGACGTTTGCCTTCCACAGAATCAGTAAAACTAATTGATACAGATATTTGAAATGAAAGGAAGGGTGGAATGTCATTTCTGCTGGCAGGCACTGACATGGAGAGACCCATGAGTGCTTGGCGTAGCTGTGGCGTGCCGCGTGGTGTGTTGGGATGAAACTTTGTGACGATGAGGATGAAGTCATAGTATTATGTAGAAATATTAAGAATTGTATTTTTATTGATTTTTCTCACAGCTTATGTAGGAATGAATTATTTCTGTCAGGTAACGCTGCCAGTTAAACATTTGAGGCTACTCACATGACCACCATCCCCGCTATTACCACCGCCGACTCAAGACTGATAAACAAGGCTTCGCTCCCGCCTGACAACACAACACTGGTTTCACAGATGATTGCCTCAGTTTTGTCGCTGGTAATTATTTATCAATCATTCATTGTTGCAGTCATGGGATCAAGAGAGAGTGTATGTGGTATTCAAATTACCATCACAGGTGAGGGTAAATGCACTTGTTTTCATTACAAATCAAATGTACGTACTACATACGCCCGCGCACGCATATCTATCTATCTATCTATCTATCTATCTATCTATCTATATCTATATCTATCTATCTATCTATCTATCTATCTATCTATCTATCTATCTATCTATATATATATATATATATATATATATATATATATATATATATATATATATATATATATATATATATATATATATATATATATATATATATATATATATATATATATATATATATATATATATATATATATATATATATATATATATTTGTATAGTGGATAGTGACATGAGAGCGCAAGCTTGTGAGTACAGTATATATACTACGTTGCTGAAAAGTAGAACAGGATTGAAAATGTTTATGATAATGATGAAACAAGCGACCTACGATATCACGTGAGACAGTGAGTGACGCATTATTCACTTGTAAACGAAAATAGTACTGACAGTAAAACACCTGCAGAAACACAGAAACACGGTCGTATTGAAGGAGAGGTGACGGGGATTTGCTGTATTGTCTTCATGGACAGGTAGTGTTATCAGTAGGATATTACCTAATACCTATATACCGTAGAACAACTATTTTAGTAACATGCAGTGCCGGGTTTTACTGATAAATATGGCCTGTAGATGTGAGATGGGGGGATTCAAGGGAGTTGGGAAGCCATCTGCTCAGAATTACAGTAGTAGTTCCGTAGTAAATAATGAAATAATTCCAAGAATAAGTATCTGCCTTTACATATGAGGGGAGTGTGATTACATCAGTCACACCAGACCGTTTTTGTTTTAAAGGCCGGTTCACATTTGTCAATTTGCGACTGCAATTACAAGTCGGTAGAGTTACAGACTGAATATATCGGTACATAGCGACTGGAAATACCAGTCACGAAACAAAACCAACTTGTCTGTTTTGTTCAGTCGATTTGCGACTTTGTTTACGTTGTGACCACAGAGAAAGGTTTGAAAATGTGATGGCGATGTAGAAAAGAAGATTTGGAGTTGGTGAGGGAAAAGAGCACACTTGGGACCATGAAAGTGAATTCTACAGCAGAAAAGCTAACGGCCGGTTCACACGTCAATTTGCGACTAAAGTTGCAAGTCGCTAAAAGTATCTACTGAGTTATTTTAGTCGGAAGATGTTCACACTTCGCACATAGCGACTGGGGAGTGTCGGCTGGTTGGCGGGAAGTGAATGTAAACAAACAGTAACCCAACAAGATGTCTTCCTTTGGTGATGATGATGATTTAGATCAAATAATATCATCACAAGTGTTCAATCCTCACCTCCAGCAACACCCTGCACAGAGGGGGCCAGTCACCGGAGAGCGGCACCTACCACATCAAACGTCTATTTGTGTAAGCTTTTTTTTTTTTTTTTTTCTGCATAGAATTCACTGATGTTCTCTTTTTCCCTCACCAACGCCGAAATCTTTTCTACATCGACACCACATTTTCAGACTTTTCTCCGTGACGTCACAACGTTAACAAGGTCGCAAATCGACTGAACAAGACCAATATGTTGGTCGTGTTTTTTTTACTTGTTTTTCCAGTCGCTGGACACCTATTTTCAATCGGAAACTACCGACTTGCCATTTCAGTCGCAAATTGACACGTGTGAACCTGCTTTGACGCAAATAGGCGTTTGATGTGATAGCTGCCACTCTCCGATGACTGCTCCACTCTGTTTAGGGTGTTGCTGGAGGTGAGGATTGAACACTTGTGATGATTTCAATCGTCATCGTCACCAGAGGAAGACATGTTGGGTAGTTTCCCGCCAACCAGCCGATATTTCCCAGTCGCTCGATCTGTGTGATAAGTGTGAACGTGTTCCGACTAAAAGGGCTCAGTTGACACTTCTAGCGACTTGCAATTTAAGCTTCATACTGACACGTGTGAACCCGCCTTATGATTCTTTACTGCTTGGATAAATACAAAAAAAAAAAAAAGTTTACGTGTGCTTGTTTACTGAAAGCAAAAAGGGAGAAATCATGTCATAAGAATAATAATTAAAATCTCTGGGCGCCATTAGTCTCAATTGTTTCGAATCTCAGGTATTCGGTAAGGCGTTTGTTCGAGCGTGATTCTGGAACCATTACTATAAGTGCGCCTGCGCGGTGATTGCTCACAGCTTGTGAAAAAAAGAATAAATAAATAAATAAATAGAGAAAAATATCACCCAATGAAATGGTTTCATTGGCTTGCTATTCGTAAGTGAAGACTGACTGTGACTGAGTGACTATCCGCCATAATGCATTTCTCGATTACTCTCTCCGATGGTCCTCTTATGACTGTGTTCATTCACTTACTATGGAGGTAAGTTGATCGTTTTAATAAACGACGTAGCAGAGCTTTTTGTAAACACACGGTGTTTTTTGCTAGTACTATGAAGTGTCCCAAGTGTTAATCGGGATGGAATTGTGAAAAACCGGTCTTTACGGGTTGGACAAGCGGTGGTACTGCAGTAACAGTTAAAGTCAGCTTAACCCCTTCAATACTGGGACATATTTTTACATTATACTTGTGTACGATTTTACCATTGACATTAGGAAGGGTATATAGAGGTCAGAAGATGAATGGCCATAATCTTCCCAATCTTAATCCAGCACAGGTGTTTCTGAGGTATAAAATCACCAAGTAATAAGCAGAATGGATATGGAAACCCATTATGGTACTGAAGGGGTTATTAGTTAGGTTAGGCTAGAAAGAAAAACTTCCCTGGGGGTTCAAGTTAGGTCAATATCCTATTTTAGGGAAAGGGTGGGGAGCTAGGCTAGGTTGGATTGGTTTACCTGCGAAGGTTTTTCAAGATTGCTTTCCCTGCCCAGGATTTATGGGGATGGGAGACCATTTGCTGATTAGTTTTTTAATCATATACTTATCAAGGGAAAAATCTCAAGCCTTGTTTATGATTTTGAGGCCAATCTTTCACCAGTTCAACTCCTCTTCCTTGTTTTGGGGATAGGTGTAATTCTAGAAAAAAAAAAAATCACATAACCTTTTATTTACATCTCTTGGCAAGTGTTCAAGTTTATGTGCCAACACATAGTTCATACGAACATCTACATGGTATCTCTGGCAGCCTCCTGACTCTTGAAGTTAATCATATTCTGATCAGTTTTCTAGAACAATTCTTGGTGAACATTAAGACGAGCAACACAGTTTTATGTACTTATGTTTTCAGCTCTTAACCCTGAATGAACTTGGACACCTCTATTAGGAAAGTGTGCCTTGTCTTAATATTTACCCTGTTGTCTATGAATAAGGAGGCACTAGTCTTTGGTAATGTTACCTTGTCTACTGTTCATTGGTCAAGGCATGATGCATGTACGTATCTGTATTATGCCCCTACAACCTAAGCATTCATGTACTGTTACCTAGTTTATATCGGTGGGCCTTGACTTCATGACAACATGCTATGGTAGTATACATACTCACTGTACTTCATGTCTATTAAGGTCTTTTTTATTATGCACTTTTATGCACTTTTTGAAAATCAACACCTCATGCCAAAAACAGTTTGATTAGTTTCAAGTTAGGTTAGAGTAGCTTAGTTTTAGAATTTGGTTAGCTTAGATTGAGTTTGTTTTGGATTAGGTAGTCAGGGACACCAAATTAGACAAATTTAGCATTTCCCTAAAAACTAGAGATATTTGGCAAGTAGTTATGATGCATACAGTTTGCCATGTGCACACCAGCATGGTAAATCATGGCCATTTTAGAAAAAGTTAATATGATATTTGTAAAAATATGTTGGATAATGCATAGTTATCTGAAGTAAAGCAGAATTGAGTAATACATATAATATTATTACAGCCATTGTGATACTCTGATGAAACTACTACATAGTGAAAAATTCTCAGGGCACAGCTGTATGTTAGAAAAAAAAAATTAAATCTAAACTAAGTAGAATAAAGATAAATGTAGGGAAAGAACAATACAAGGTAAGTTCAAATCCCATAGGTTGTAACATAATAAAACTTTCGATATGCATGCTCATCTCACTCCTTTCTGTCACTTGCTTCACAGGTCCCGAACAAAGCTTGTGCGAGATACAATCTTCTTGAATCCTGAAGGACCAACAGACCTTGAAAAATACACATTCAGCAATGCCCTGTCCTTGTCAGTGCAACTTGGCATCTGGGAAGCAGCACTTGATCAGTACATTGACAACATTGAATATGTTTCAGAGGTACATATCTGATTGCTTCAACCTTATCTCACCCAGCTCTCTCTCTCTCTCTCTCTCTCTCTCTCTCTCTCTCTCTCTCTCTCTCTCTCTCTCTCTCTCTCTCTCTCTCTCTCTCTCTCTCTCTCTCTCTCTCTCTCTCTCTTTGTGTATTTACCTAGTTGTATTTACCTAGTTGTAGTTTTACAGGGCCTGGGCTTTATGCTCGTGTGGCCCCGTCTCCATATCTACACTTATCCAATCTTACTTTAAAAGTATGCACACTCGTTGCAGACACTACTTCTTCATTTAAACTGTTCCACGTCTCAATACATCTTTGCGAGAAACTGTATTTTTTAACATCTCTCAGACATCTTCCTTTTCTCAGCTTTTTACTATGCGATCTTGTGCTTCGAATGTCATATTCTTCTCTCAGGATCAGTTTCTCATTATCCACTTGGTCCACTGTTGATCAATTTAAAAACTTGTATCAGGTCTCCTCTCTCCCTTCTTTGTTCCAGGGTTGGTAGATCCATAGCCTTTAGTCTCCTCATATGTCATCCCTTCAAATTCTGGAACCATTCTTGTAGCCATTTTTTGTAGTCTCTCCAATTTCCTTATGTGTTTCTTTTTATAAGGGGTCCACACTACTCCTGCATATTCCAATCTGTGTGTGTGTGTGTGTGTGTGTGTGTGTGTGTGTGTGTGTGTGTGTGTGCGTGCGTGTGCTTCTGTATTTGTCTTTTCTCACTCATCAACTTTTTCATCACTAGTTTCTATTATATTCTTTTCAATAACTACTTTGTTTGTTGTCCATCTTTTATTCTTTTAAAACTATTTTTTACCTTTTTCCCTTTTGTTCTGCTATCTTTCCAAAGTGATGCACTCTTTTATGCTACTTTGTCATTCGTTGCCTTGTTTGCATCACTGTTTGGCAATCATTTCACTCTCCTACTCTTTCCCAACCCAAGTATTTTACATCCCTTACTCTTTGTATAGTTCCCCTAAATTCACTCTCCCTCTCTGTTTCCCTTATCTCTGCATCATCCATCATCCTTTGATTCTTTTAGCAATGTATCTTTGTGTCTGCTTTTGTGACACTTACATCTCTGCTCTGTCTTCATTGACAGGAGCTTAGCAAAACAGGCCGGGTGGTTCTGAGTCAAGACCAAGTACTGCAGAGGATGGGTCAACTCTTTGCTCTGAGGCACCTGGTGAATCTCAGCTCAGATTTACTTGATGTTCCTGACTTTTATTGGGAACATGAGAACCTTGAACAACTGTACAGAAAAACATCAGAACACCTCAGTGTGTCCAAGCGTACCTCGGTGAGTTTAGAATGTGTTGTGTGTGTGTGTTGAACATCAGCAACTGCTCCATCTACAGTGTCTTCGTTTCATTGAACTATGAGTATTGAAAGAGGTTTGACAAAGGTAATATTTTATTAATGCTAATAGAATAGTTGTATTGAGTTTCATTCCATATTCTTTAGAGGTAACAAAACTAAGATGAATTAATCTGTAAAGTTTTCTACACATTGATAACCAATTTTATTCATATATGATTTTTAGAGAAAAATCAGATGTCTTTATTCTTGGTATAGCAAAATTTCTGGATTGACTCAAAATTACACAATTGATTGCCTCTGAGTTAAGACAAATGGGACAATGTCATAGAATACTTGTATCAGCAGTGTGTTATACATCTGTTCACTCAAACACTCACACAGTATTAATATTAAAGTATTTGATCAGTGGCAAAAAAAAAAAAAAAGTTTTTGGTCTAATGAGTCACATTAAAACATTTACATACAGCTGAGTAAGTGTCTCTCTCTATCTGAAAATGAATATTAAGCTAGTCTGTGTTCCCAGGTGATGAATGTGAAGCTGAGTCACTGTGTGGAGTTGATGGAACTCCTAAAAGTCACCTCAATGAGCGACACTCGCCTCGAGTGGATCATCATCATCCTCATCATGGTGGAGGTTTTGAACTCCTCCACTTCATTGAGCGTCTCCTCTGAGATTGTGAGATGGAACACGAGGAAGAGGAAGACTGTAAGACTATTGAGCAAAAGAAGGATCACCAAAAGATGGTTGTTACCCCAAATCTTTGAAGGTAAATTTCATAAATGTTATTGGTATGTAAGTTGCTGCAAATCAGAGAATGGTCAGTTGAGGTAAAATAGATTCATTAAAGGTACTTGAATTGATATATTTATTTACTTTTTGTAGTTATTTGTTTTCATATTCATTTGCTAACATTTTCTTCTAGTGTCTTTGTATATAATGGCTCATGCTAATTGGTATTGTTCTAGAAAATTCAGTTAATTGCTTTTGTTTGATTTAGTATTTCAGATTAATCAATATCTGTTTGGGTTAAAATCAAGTAAAGGTTAAATTTGAATAAGTAGTAGAATCTCTCAACAGAAATTCATTTAATTCATGCAAACTGTATTGCAGATAGCATACTTTCAGTATCCTTAAATAATATGCAGGAGATAAATCCACCAAGTCCTCATTCTTAATACTTCTATGTCTATCATAAAAACATTGAAATGTATGTGATAAGCCAGCTCTACTTGTACAATGAAATTTTCATTGTGAATGTAGCATCGACAAATAATTCAATATTGATGTGCTTGAAGTAACATCCATATGGAATACATAGAAATTTTGTTCAGAAACTCTAAATTCCCCAAACTAAGATTGAACATCCCCATGTCCCCATCATTGCCTTGATATTCCTAAGTTCAGGCAACACTGACAGCACTGCTGGTGAAGCAGTAAGAGGGCACCAGTCAGCTCAAGTGCTGAGGTAGTTCATTCATGTTTAGGAAAATTTATGTTCATCACTAAAAATGTACTATATGTATGTGATTCAGATTCAGAAAAGTTAACATTCAGAGGTTCAAAAGTGCTTATAAAAACAGTGTTGTGCAGTAAATCAAAATTGAAAATTAATTGGCCAAACTAATTAAGGAAGCTTTATGAGTTTCCCCAAAGTGCTGAGTGGAGATGTATCAGTTTCCTCATCCACAGAACATTTGCTTGGTTGTTAACATCTGCATTTGCATTCACATCCCCAGCTCTGATGAATTAAACATCCATATCTGCATCCACAATCCACATTTGTGATGAAATTGATATCCATATCTGGTGGATACATTTTGAACATTAAAGGGTACAGAGAAGAGAGGTCACTTGAAGAAAATTGATTAATGTTTATGTAATTATCTTCTGAAATTACATTATTTATTCATTTGTCTTTTCAATTTACACAACCTAATCCATGAGCTCTGTGGAGGGGCAGAAGAGAAAGAATTTTACATAGTGACTATGTATATATATTTTGTAAATATGTAAAAGTTTGTGTGAACTGTTAGTAGTATTGTATATAATGTACTATATATATAGTATTGCATAAATAATCAAGAAGGGAAGCACTGTGGCTGACAAGGAGAGAAAAAGTGTGTGTGTGTGTGTGTGTGTGTGTATGTGTGTGTGTTTGTGTGTGTGTTTCACTTCACTGTTTGATCTGCTGCAGTCTCTGACGAGACAGCCAGACGTTACCCTACGGAACGAGCTCAGAGCTCATTATTTCCGATCTTCGGATAGGCCTGAGACCAGGCACACACCACACACTGGGACAACAAGGTCACAACTCCTCGATTTACCTCCCATACTGCTAGGTGCTACACGTGAAAGGAGACACACCCAAATATCTCCACCCGGCCGGGGAATCGAACCCCGGTCCTCTGGCTTGTGAAGCAAGCGCTCTAACCACTGAGCTACCGTGTGTGTGTGTGTGTGTGTGTGTGTGTGTGTGTGTGTGTGTGTGTGTGTGTGTGTGTGTGTGTGTGTGTGTGTGTATTTACCTAATTGTATTTACCTAATTGTAACATACGGGAAAAGAGCTATGCTCGTGTTGTCCCGTCTCCATATCTATTAATGTCCAGCTTTTCTTAAAATCATGAATATTCCTTGCGTTGACCACTTCCACGTCTAAACTATTCCATGCTTCCACCCTTCTATGAGGAAGCTATATTTTTCACATCTCTCCTATAAGTGGCCATTTTAGTTTTTCCCATGCCCTCTCGACATTCTTTCATTCCACATACACAGATCTTCCCTATCCATTTTTCCATGCCAATCATCACTCTGTATATTGCTATCAGGTCTCCCCTTTCTCTTCTGTTTTCCAGGGTCGGAAGTTGCATTCTTTTCAGTCTGTCTTCATAAGTCAAATCTCTTAAGTCAGGCACCATTTTGTTGCAGCCCTCTGTACTTTCTCTAGTTTCCTTATGTGTTTCTTTAAGTTCGAGCCCACTGTATTGTTGCATATTCAAGCCTCGGTCTTATCATTGCAGTAATTATTTTCTTCATCATTTCTTCATCTAAATATCTGAACGCCACTCTTATGTTCCTCAATAAGTTCAATACTTCTCCAATTATTTTGTTTATATGTCTCTCTGGCGATAGGTCATTGGTAATTGTCACCCCAAGGTCTTTTTCTTCATGACTGGTTTTATGTCTTCATTTCCTATCTTGTACATACTCCTGATTCTTCTTTCACTCTTGCCAAACTCTATTTTCTTGCATTTTGTCGTGTTGAACTCCATTTGCCATGTACAGCTCCATTTCCATATTCTGTCCAAGTCTTCCTGGAGTAGTTCGCAATCTTTGTCACATCTCACTTTTCTTAACAATTTTGCATCGTCTGCAAATAGGCTCACATAACTGGACACCCCATCCACCATGTCATTTATGTAGACCGCGAACATTACTGGTGCCAACACTGATCCCTGTGGAACTCCACTCTCCACCAAGCCCCATTCTGATGGTCTGTCCTTAATTATTGTTCTCATTTCTCTTCCTACCAAAAGTCTTCCATCCATTTTAGTAAACTGCCATGCACTCCTCCTACCATTTCAAGTTTCCAGATCAGTCTCCGGTGTGGTACCTTATCAAAGGCCTTTTTTAAATCCAGATATATTCCATCAGCCCAACCATCTCTTTCCTGTATTACATCTATCACCCTCGAATAGTAACATATCAGGTTTGTCGTGCATGAACGCCCTTTTCTAAAACCAAATTGACACTCACAAAGTATGTCATTTTTCTCCAAGAAGTCTGTCCATCTATTCTTCACCACCCTCTCACACATCTTAGCTACCACACTTGTAAGTGACACTGGTCTATAGTTCAATGGGTCTCTCTTGTTACCTGATTTATAGATTGGGACAATGTTAGCTCTTTTCCAGTCTTGGGGCACTACACCTTCCCTTAATGAGGCATCAATTACTTCACAAACTTTTTCTGCCAGTTGCTCCTGCATTCTCTTAAAATCCATCCTGATACCCCATCAGGTCCCACAGCTTTTCTCACTTCTAAACTCCCCATCATATTCTTGATCTCCTCCACAGTTACTTGAAACTCCTTCATAATCCCTTTCTGTTCCATTACCAGTGGTTTGTCAAAAGCAGTCTCCTTTGTGAATACCTTCCGAAAGCATCCATTCATAGCCTCTGCCATTTCCTGGGATCTTCACTGCATACTCCATTTACTTCTAAACTTTCAATACTTTCTCTATTTTTGATGTTGTTGTTCACATGTCTGTAAAAAGCCTTGGTTGGTCTTTACATTTATCAATTATATCCTTTTCTTGTTTCTTTCTTTCTTCTCTTCTAATCAACACATATTCATTTCTTGCTCTTTTGTAACTTTCCCACTGCTTAATCCGTCTTTTCCTTCTCCACCTCTTCCATGCATCCTCTTTTCTTGTTCTAGCCTTTTCACATCTATCGTTAAACCAGTCCTGCTTTCCAACTTCTCTATGTTGTCTTATTGGTACAAATTTTTCTCACCTTCTTTGTATATTTTTATAAATTCCTTCCACTTTTCATTTGCTCCTTAGCACTCTTGAATTTCATCCAATTTGTCTCTTGAAAGAATTTCTTTAGGTTTCCAAAATCTGTCTTGGCATAATTCCATCTTCCCACTTTATATTCTTCATTTCTTCTAGATTTCTCTTCATCTATCACCTTGAACTCCAAAACTGCATGATCACTCTTTGCTAAAGGGCACTCCACCCTCATCTCCTCAATGACCATTGGCTCTGTACTAAAGACCAAGTCCAGTCTTGACGATGCTCCCTCTCCTCCAAACCTAGTATCTTCTTTGACCCACTGAGTTAACACATTTTCCATTGCCAGTGTCAATAGTGTATTTCCCATGTTGTCTCTGATCCTTCCATTGACCAGTCCTCCCAACACACCTCTTTACAATTAAAATCTCCCATCATTATAGTTCGTTCACAGCCACCCAACATTTCTTCCAGACATGTTCCTGTATCACTTATCATTTCTTCATATTCCTGTACTGACCATGCATTTGTCTTAGGTGGTACGTACACCACTATGTAGTGCCTCTTTTTCCTTCATTAGTTTCTGCTCTGATCTTTAGCACTTCTGCCTTTCCCATACCTTCTTTCACTTGATCCACCTTTATATCTTTTTAACCAGCAACATCACTCCTCCTCCCATCTTACCTACTCTATTTCTTTTCCAAACATTATATTTCCTTCTCCAACCATCATCAGGTCTTCTCCTCTCTCAGTTTTGTTTCAGTAAGACCCACAATATCTGGGTTCTTGTCCCTCAAGTAATCGTTGAGTTCTAAAATCCCGATATCACTCCATTTATGTTGGAATACATTACATTCCGCTCATACGTAAGTTTCTTTAGTCCTTTCTTGCTGTACTTTTCTGGGTTATGAACCACTTCCTCAGTCTCATATCCAAGATTCTCCAGAAAAACTCTTTCTTCTCCTCTTCTGTCCTCTCTTCATTTTTTTCAAAGCCTCCTTTCTCAACTCATTTAACATTTCTCTTTCCTTTTCACCGAGATCTCTTCTCAACCAAATCTTCCTTGTTGTTTCCTGCTGGGCTAGCCTCCATGACTTCTCCACCAATTCATCTACATCCTTTTGTGACTTAAGTTTGATTCTTATTGGCCTCATACCTTCTCTTGTGAACTTTCCAATTCTATGGAAGTCCTCTATTTCTTGTACTAGGTCTTTTCCTCCTCCTGCACCACATTAATGATATTATTTATCACCTTTTTTATGTTTTTCTCTCTCCATTTTACTCGGTGTCTTATCCTCCTCCACACCAAATATCACCACACATCTCTTTTTGTCTACAGTTTCCCTCACCAATGTCTCATTTGACTTAATAACCTTCACCACTTTCTCAGCAATCTTCTCTTCTATGATCTGTTGATCTATAATTTCAGCAAGGCCCAAAGTTTTCTCCCCAGACTCTTTGATTTCCTTTTCCAGACTTGCAACTTTGTAATTTACCTCCTTTCTTTCCACTTCCTGACTTTTTTCCATTCAGCCTGCTTCTCCATCACTTTTCCTAGAGATTCTCCACATTTTCGCAATTCACTTTAATTAGCTTAACTTCCTCTTTCAGTGCTTCATTTTCCTTCTTCATATCGGCACACTCTTTCATTACATTGTCATAACTCGTTTCCAGGCCCCCATACTTTTCAAACAGTTTTTCAATTTTACCTTCCAACTCCAGAATTTTCTTCACATAAGTGCTCTTCTCCATTATTCCTTGAAATCCTGTGAAGTCTGATTCATCTTTCGAGTTCACGGCCGCCATGTTGCGCAGATGTAAACAAACCAGCTGATGGCTCAAACGCAGGCTACAGTTTATATTTACCTTCCCTGTGTGTGTGTGTGTGTGTGTTTACCCAGTTGTACCTAGTTGTAGTTTTACAGGGCCTGGGCTTTATGCTCGTGTGGTCCCATCTCCATATCTACACTTATCCTATCTTACTTTAAAAGTATGCACACTCGTTGCAGACACTACTTCTTCATTTAAACTGTTCCACGTCTCAATACATCTCTGGAAACTATATTTTTAATATCTCTCAGACATCTTCCTTTTCTCAGCTTTTTACTATGCGATCTTGTGCTTGGATGTCATATTCTTCTCTCAGGATCAGTTTCTCATTATCCACTTGGTCCATTCCGTTGATCAATTTATAAACTTGTATCAGGTCTCCTCTCTCCTTCTTTGTTCCAGGGTTGGTAGATCCATAGCCTTTAGTCTCTCCTCATATGTCATCCCTTCAAATTCTGGAACCATTCTTGTAGCCATTTTTGTAGCCTCTCCAATTTCCTTATGTGTTTCTTTTATGAGGGGTCCACACTACTCCTGCATATTCCAATCTGGGTCTTATTATAGTACTTATCAATTTCTTCATCATTTCTTTGTCCATGTAGTGAAATGCTACTCCAATATTCCTTAGCAAATTATATGTTTCTCTAAAAATTCTATCAATATGGCTTACTGGTTGATTGTTTTCTTCCATCGTCACTCCTAAGTCCTTTTCCTTTTTAACTTTCTCCAGTTCTACTCCATCTCCCATCTTATAGATTCCCACAGGTCGTCTTTCACTCTTTCCCATTTCCATGACATGGCTTTTGTTCACATTGAATTCCATTTCCCACTTCTTACTCCATTCCCAGATCTTATTTAGGTCTTCTTGCAGTATTTCACAATCCTCCTTTTGCTTTATAACTCTGCACAGTTTCGTATCATCTGCAAACAGATTTATGTAGCTGTTCACTCCTTCTGGCATGTCGTTAATATAAATGAGGAAAAGTATTGGTGCCAATACTGACCCCTGTGGCACTCCACTTTCTACTGCTCTCCACTTGGACTTCATATCTTTAACTACCGTCCTTATTTCTCTCCCCCTCAAATAATTTTCTATCCATCTCAATGTGCTTCCTTTTAAGCCACCCTTCTCCTCTAACTTCCATAGTAATCTTGCATGTGGCACTTTGTCAAATGCCTTTTTTAAATCCAAATAAATACAGTCAACCCATCCTCTCTCTCTTGTACTCTATCAACTATTCTAGAATAGAAACTCAATAAATTAGTTACACAAGACCGTCTTTTCTAAAACCAAATTGGCTATTTGATATTAATTTGTTGTCTTCAAGGAACTCGATCCATTGTTTCTTTATTATTCTTTCACACATCTTGCATATTACACTAGTTAGTGATACCGGTCTGTAATTTAAAGGTTCTTCCTTCCTTCCGCTCTTATATATGGGAACCACCTCAGCTCTTTTCCATTCTACTGGTACTGTTCCATTTTCTATTGAGCATTTTATGATGTATATAGGACTTGCTAGTTCTTCCCTACATTCTTTCAGTATTCTGCCTGAGACTTCATCTGGTCCCATTGCCTTCTCTTCATCCAGTTCCTTCATTAACTCTTTTATTTCAAGCTTGGTTACTTTAATCTCTTTCATATAGATTGTCTCTCTATTACCCTGTGGCCTCTCAAATTTGGATTCCTTAGTAAAGACCTCCTGGAATTTTTTATTTAATAGTTCTGCCATACTTTTGGGTCTTCCACCATCCCGTTCTCTCCTTTTAACCTTTCTATTGTTTCTTTTGCCTAATTTTTCCATTTATGAATCTATAGAACAATTTTGGTTGCTCCTTACATTTTTCGACAATGTCTTTTTTGAAGTTCTTTTCCTCTTCCTTCCTCACCTTAACATATTCATTTCTCGCTGCTTTGAAGTTTTCCTTATTTGCTGGATTTCTATTTCTCCACCTTTTCCATGCTCCATCTCTTTTCTCCTTTGCCCTAGCACACCTTGCATTAAACCAATCTTTCTTTCCTTCTTCTTTAGGTCTATATTTCGGGACATATTCCTGACTCCTGTTTTGTATATTTCCAAAAATAAGTTATATTTGTCTTGCATTGTCTCTGAGTTTTCCATCTCCTTCCAGTCTACGTTTTTAAAATAGTTCTTGAGATTCTCAATATTAGCCTTTCTGTAATTTAATCTGTCTCCATTGTATGAATCGTCTCTATCTTCCTTTCCCTCTTCTATATCTATTTCTAATATTGCATGGTCACTCTTTCCCAATGGGCACTTATATCTTATATCATCATTCATTTGTATACCCCTTGTAAAAATTAGGTCCAATCTCGCTGGCTCATCGTTTCCTCTGAATCTTGTGCATTCCTTTACTCTCTGGTCCATCATATTGTGTGTGTGTGTATTACTAGGATCAAGTGGGGCTCCTAGTGACCTGTCTCCATATCTAGTTTTATCCAACTTTTCCTTAAATTTGTACACACTTTCTGCTGCTACAATCTCTTCACTCAATTCATTCCAGATGTCCACTGTTCTGTGTGGAAAACTATCATCATTCATTTGTATACCCCTTGTAAAAATTAGGTCCAATCTCGCCGGCTCGTCGTTTCCTCTGAATCTTGTGCATTCCTTTACTCTCTGGTCCATCATATTGTGTGTGTGTGTGTATTACTGGGATCAAGTGGGGCTCCTAGTGACCTGTCTCCATATCTAGTTTTATCCAACTTTTCCTTAAATTTGTACACACTTTCTGCTGCTACAATCTCTTCACTCAATTCATTCCAGATGTCCACTGTTCTGTGTGGAAAACTAAACCTTTTAATTTCCCTGAAACACTGACTTTGCATGGTCTTGTTGGAGTGCCCTCTTGTTCGTTTATCTCCATCCTCCATCAGTGATACCAGGTCTATCTATCATTTCCATACAGTTTACTAACTTATACATCATTATTAGATCTCCTCTTTCCTGTCTATCCTTCAAAGTTGATAGTTCCATTTCCTTCTGTCTTTTTTCTTAGGGAAGATCCTTTATTTCTATCACCATTTTTGTAGTGGTCTGATTCTTTATAGTTCCCTGATGTGACCACACCACTGCTGCATAGTCTAGTCTAGGTCTTATAGTGGTTATTATCTTTTTCATCATACTCTTATCCATGTAATTGAATGCCACCCTGATATTTGTTTGTGTCTTGTATGTTGAAGCAAATACCCATTTATGTGTCTTTCTGGAGTCAGGGTGTCTTGTATAATCACTCCCTGATCTTTCTCTTCTCACCTTTTCATTATAATCCCTTCTCTCAGTTTGTATTCCCACATAGATCTTTATTACTTTTACCTATTTCCATTACATGGCATTTCCGGGTATTAAATTCTAATTTTCCACTTTTGGTTCCGTTCCCAGATCTTTTCAATATATTTCTACAATCCATACAGTCCTCAATGTTCCTTATTACTCTCAAAAGTTTTGCATCATCTGCAAACAAATTTATGTAGGTACTCAAACCCTCTTGTTTATCATTGATATATACTTGGAACATGTAATTGGTTCCAGCACTGAACTCTGTGGTATACCACTAATAACTGTGCTCCAACTTGATGGGGTGTCTCTTATCAGTCTTTATTTCCCTTTCTATTAAGTAGTCTGTCATCCATTCTAAGATATTTTCCTGTATTCCTTCACTGTGTTTTGTTTTTCCATAGGTGTCTTCTGTGTTACTGTATCAAAAGCCTTTTTAATATCTAAATACACCATGTCAACCCATCCATCTCTTCTTCGTACTTCATCTATTACTTTTGTATAAAAGCTTAGTAAATTTGTTATGTGTGATCATCTTTTTCTGAAACCAAATTGAGTTTTTATTATTAAATTTTCCTCCAAATATTTTAACCATTTTTTTTTAATTACAGTTTCACAGATCTCTTCCCACAACACAAATCAGTGACACTGGTCTGTAATTTAGGGACTCTGTCTTTTTTTTCACCACTGCAACACCTCGTAAGTATCACTTCCCCTCGTCCGTTTTTCCCACATTGCCTCCATATAGGATTAGTATTATTGTTAGGTATTTAGTTGGGTTCTTTATTGTTGTATTTATTTATGTGTTATATGTATATGTCAGTTTCATGTGTTTCATGTTATATCTATATGTGTATGTCAGTTTCATTATTGGGTTATTAAATAGCTTCTTAAGTGCCCCCCTTTGCATTTCCTCACCAGTTGAACCTGCAGTGTTTTTTTTTTTTTTTTTTTTTTTTTTTTCACTGGCTCCCCGATGACAATCTTACCAGTTTAACCGGTGAATGTAACACATTTTACTATGGGGAATCTGTGTACTACCTTCCTGTACGAGCCTTCAGTACCATGACACGTTAAAATATTCATCCTGATTACTATTTGGTGATTTTACACACCTTCAGAAACTCACGTGGAGGATTAGAATAGTGTGTAAAAGACTATGGCCATTAATCTTCTGACGTCCAATTGTTACGTTCACCGGTTAAATGGGTAAGATTGGCATCGGGGAGCCGGTGAACAATAACAATAAAAAAAACACTGCAGGTTCAACTGGTGAGGAAATGCAAAGGGGGCACTTTAAAAAGCTATTTTAATAACCCATTAATGAAACTGACATACACATAGATATAACATGAAACATATGAAACTGACATACAAATAGATATAACATGAAACATATAAAACTGACATACACATATAACACAGAAATAAATACAACAATAAAGAACCTAACTTAATACCTAACAATAATCCTAATCCTATATGGAGGCAATGTGGAAAAAACGGACAAGGGGAAGTGATACTTATGCAGTGTCGCAGTGGTGAAGTGCTGGGTGAGGTGGATCCCACGGTAGTCCAAGAGGCGTTGTGTTCACTGGTTGAGGCCTTGACCTCGACTGCCTTCCAGAAAACCGAGCTTGCTTAACACTTCTGCTTGAGTCGAATGGGGCCGCGTGAATCCAACTTCGGGACAGTAGCGGGGCTTCATGAGACGGTGACATGGAAGGGGAGGTGGAGAGCTGTTGATCACATGCCAAATTGGTGCCACCATTTGTTCTCTACATTCTCTCAGTGTCCATCCTGACACCCCATCATGCCCCATTGCCTTTCTTATATCCAAGTTTTCTAGTAATTTGCTAACTTTATGTTTATGGACCACCTTTCTTAATTCTTCTTGTGTCATTTGGTTGTTTGGTTTCATGAAATCTCCCTCTTCATTAAATACTGATTTAAAGATCTCATTCATAAGTTCACTCATTTCTTCTGTTGTTTCACATGTCCTATTTCCCTTAATTAACTTAGTGATGGTCTCTCTGTCATTTTTCCATTTATATACTAATAAACAAGCTTGTGTTGTTCTTCACTTCTCTTCACCACATCCTTTTCAAAATTCCTCTCCTCTTCCCTTCTTATTCTAATATATTCATTTCATGCCTCCTTTTACTGTTTCCTATTTACTTTGTTTCGTTGCTTCCTTAACTTTTGCACACACATTATACCACGTGTGTGCTCTCTCTTACTCTGTATTCAGGAACATATCTCTTTATGCCCTCATTATACTTCTCTAGGAATATTTCATACTTCTCTTGAACTGTCTTGTCTTGCTTAGTTTCCTTCCAATCAACACCACCGAAGTAATTTCTTAATCCTTCAAAGTTTGTCTTGGCATGATTCAGTCTTTTTTGTTTGTGTTCCTCATTACATTTCAAAATTTCCTGATCCCCTAATTCAATTTCTAGAGCCACATGATCACTTTTTTCTCATTGGGCTATGATATTTGATGCTTGGACAAGGCTCTGTTTTTTCTTTGTGAATACTAAATCCAGCATAGGTGGTTCTTCCCCTATACCTTATATAGTCCTTCACCCATTTGTCCACTGTGTTTGCCATTGCCATTTGTAACACTTCTTCCCCACAATGTCCAGCATGACTGTCTACGTCCATTTCTTCCCAGTTTACATGTTTACAGTTTAGATTCCCCAGCAAGTAGCACTCTTCTGTCCCCCCTTTAGCATATTGACCAAATTAGCACTTCATTTTGCATATCTCTGGGTGCATCAAGTATTAGTCTTCGGTGGCACTTACATTACTATGGTACTCCTCCTTTCCCTCCCGCTAGTCCTAATTGTTGTGTAAAACCTCTGCCAGTCCATCTCTATACTGTACCTCCTCCATGTATATATCCTCTCGAGCCATTATCAGTTCTCCTCCTTCTGTCTTTCCTCCAAACAGTACATAACATTATATCCCTGCTCTTGAAAATTCACTTGGATGTCTTCGTTAACTTTGTTTCTGTTATACATACCACATCCTTCCTGATATAAATCCATCTAGGTTTGTATACGTGACTCTTAATGCTTTCCTTCCTGAATATACCATTTCCTCAGCCTCATGTCTAGCATTCTCCTGTAGAATTTCTTCTTGTTCTCTGTCCTTCTCGTTTTTTTCCTTAGCTTCACTTCTCATTTCTCTCTCTCCCTTTCTTCCAGATTCATATCTCTCCTTATCCGAATACTGTTATATTCTGTCTTACCAGCCAACTTTCCAGTCCTTGCTAATATTTCTTCTACCCTTACTTGTGATCTCATTCTAACTTTTAGTGGTCTTTTAGTCCCTTCACTATATTTACCAAGTCTGTATATTTCTTCTATTTCTTTTTCAAGACTGTTCTTCATCTTGGACCACTGAGATAATTTGCTTAACCATCTCTTTTTCCTCTTTCTACCTTACAATTTTTTTTTTTTTTTTTTTTTTTTCTCTCTCTCTCCCTTGTAGTCCATACATAACCATACACTTCTTTTTGTTGACTGTATCTCTCACTAACTCTTCCTTTTCTTTGATCACTTGTATGACTGTGCCCTTTGTTTTCTCTCTTATTTGTTGCTTAACTACTTCCACAGAATTCATTTTATCTTCCTCTTGTTCTTTTTCGCAGACCATCTTCCATTCTTTCAGTTTTGTTTTACTTATCCACTGTCCTGTCCCCACATCAGTGTCTAGCTTTTCCTCTGGTCCTTGTAATGCTGCTTCATAGTTCTCACATTTGCCTTTAAGGGCACTATTTTCTCTTTTTATTTCATCCAGTTTTCATGTCATAGCTCATTTTAATAGTATTTTTTAGCTTGCCACATTTCTCTCTCAATCCTGTTTTCTGCAATCAGCTGATGCTATTTCTCAAATACCACAGCAATCATCTCCTTTAGACACCTAATTTCTTTTTCAACTGTGATATCCTTCACATATTAGTTTTTTTCCTCCTTGAAGCCAAAAAATTCCCTTTCACTACTCCACCCTCCCAGCTGTCATAGCCCCAAAGGTGTTTCTATCATTTGTGTCTCCCTGGGCCTGGTTCCCGTTTCCATTGACTGCAGTGCCATCTATATTCTCCTCCCTTTCCATACTTTTTTGGCCTCAGCACAAACAAATTCAAAATAACTTATGAGATGAGATCACTTGCCTAGCCCCCTCTCCCCGTGCA
Organism: Portunus trituberculatus; assembly: GCF_017591435.1. Taxonomy (NCBI): domain Eukaryota; kingdom Metazoa; phylum Arthropoda; class Malacostraca; order Decapoda; family Portunidae; genus Portunus; species Portunus trituberculatus. Next base: position 11,287,872 of record NC_059299.1, read on the forward strand.
CTACATCACCAGGTCTGCTGGGCTTCAGAGTCGGCAGTATATCAGAGTGTGTGTGTGTGTGTGTGTGTGTGTGTATCCAGGACAGGGTTTTAAAAAAAACCTGGGTTAAAAAAAGAAAAAAGTTTTAAGGGTCATTCTTTTTCTTTTTGAGGGGTTGGGGTTTTATTTATTTTTTATTCCTCATATTTGTATATAAATAAGTTTAAGTAAACAATTGCAAAGTAATCTAAAGTGAAATGAAAGGTTTGATGTGTCACTTTCAGGATAGACACTTGCCTTGGTCATGTTGATACCTGTTGGACAAAGCCTGTGTTAACTTGTGCTATACAGGAAATGAATAGGTCAGGCTTGACCTATTCATGTATATGTACAGAGGGCTTCTTATTTTCCTAACCTGATTTATAGCTAAAGCCACATGTCAACTCCAAAGATTTTAATAGATAAATATAGAAAGGGAACTCATGACATGTCAGGTAACCCAATTTTCATTCTCGACCCCTGTCTGTCTCCCCTTTCCCATTCCTTGTTTTTACAATTTGCAGCCTATGTCCTCCATCAAAGAGTCTCTCTCTCTCTCTCTCTCTCTCTCTCTCTCTCTCTCTCTCTCTCTCTCTCTCTCTCTCTCTCTCTCTCTCTCTCTCTCTCTCTCTCTCTCTCTCTCTCTCTCTCTCTCTCTGAGGTATGCAAAGCATGGACCATGGATGGGGGGTGGGAGGGACAGGAATGGGAATGTTGAGGAGGAGAGGAAGGCAGACTGAAAATCACATCAAAAGCAACTTGATCCAATGACAGCTGCCATGAAAAATAGATGACAGATGTCAGTCTTGTTGGAAATATAGATAAAGTCAGGAGCCACCTGTACATTTATAAACCTTATTCATCTATATATGTTTTGTTTTGGGTGCAGGGATTAATGACAACTCTGATCCAGGAGGACAATCCTTTATAATGAAGAAAGTTTTCAGGATGAATTTATCAAAATAGCTCAGTCAGAGCTGCCCCTTTGTGTCATATTACATCTCCTGGCCACTTTTTCATTATTGTTAATATTGTTTACTTTGTTTTACATTATCAGGAACAACAGTACTAATTTGAAAGTACACTCAACATTTGCTAACCAACTTCCAAAAACATTGTAATTTGTAAAAGTTCTGTAAGGAAAATCATAAAACATCACAATCATTAGTGACAATCAGTTATTCAGAAACGAAGCCAATATTTTTGTGCATTTTCAAGATCACAAATATTTCATTTTGGTAAGAGTGGCTCCTTTAATGCCGGGCACCTCAGTTGAAAATTTGCTTTGATATATGTGTTACATATTGTGTGTACTAAAGCCTAATTGTGGAAATATTTCAGGAGAATTCATGTTGAAAACTTAGGATATTTATATTAGGTGAAGAAAATTTACTCATACTCAGCATTTATTAGAATTTATTATGAAATTAAGAAGTTTAACCTCAGTAATGTGGAAGACAGGTTTCCCAATCATAGGCTGTATTTTATTTATATATAGATATAGATATATGTTTGTATAAATGTTATAATCTTTTACCATAATTATATATATACTCATAAAACAACCATTTTCAGATATATATAGAAATGTTAAAAAATCTTGAAAGCCAGTAGCCTAAAAGCAAAGAAGCTGTTGTATGTACATTGCTGCTGGGAGCTGACAGGTTGGGGTCCCTGGAAACTGTGGCTAGATATCACCAACAGATTTTGTCACTAGTCCAGCTACAAGTAACACAAGTGTCTTTGTAAGGTGAGGTAATGGGTCATAGTCGTAGTGATGGTGGTAGTGATTTTGACATCGTGCATAACAAGAGAAGTAAAAATTGTCAGTTGAGTATTAGAAAGGAAGAAAGTGTATAAGTGGTTAAGAAAAATTGTATGATGAAGAGGGAACGGAATGACTGGGTATAAGCACAAAATTTCTGTGCACGAGAATGCAATCCTCCTTTTAATAATATATTATTGAGATTTTCCTCATGCATATAAAGAGCAAGGCACAGAAGTTGCTCAGACTTGCTGCTTGTACTTGTATATGAGAAATCTAGTTGTATGCCATGCATTCCAAGAAAACATTAACTATGTATTCCAACATTCTTTAAAACTTCTTTTGCTGGATTGTTAAAAGTTACTTGGAATCCAAGTTCCATATTTGATGTTGATCTTGTCTAGTAGGATAATCTAAGATCACAGGCTTCCATTTTCTTTTATGAGTGGTAGAAACCAAATTTTGTATCATAGGTTCAGATATAAATATCCAAATTTTTCTATTCCAGTCTTTTTTAAAATTTTCCCTCTAAGGTGTCATTCTTGGCCTGACCCCCAATGCACCCCAACTGTGACTCATTGCAGCTGCTGGTACGTTTTGTCAATCACAAAAATCTACACAAACCATCAGGGCAAGGCACAGATTCTGGAGCCAGGAGGTCATGGTAACAGATCCAAGTCTGCCTGGCTACTGCAACACTTCAGCTGCCCAAGTGAAAGAGTCTGATCACTGTAGCAGGTAATGATTAAGCAATTGGTAAGGATAAATTACTGATTTTGTGCCAGCAAATGTGACCAAAGAAAAGTGATTTTCATGATAATGCTGCTTACATGATAGGACCCAGGACAGCATGTTATTCTTTAGACTAGGTAAAGAAAAAAAAATGTAATATATCACAAAGTCATCTGGCAGCTCCACATTCCTCCAACCCGAGTCTGGAGTTGACTTTCAATGGGTTCAATATACAGGGTGTCCTGCAATTTAGTGTTTATAATTTAGGATTTGATGAATAGTTGATGTAATTCAAAGTTAAAAATACTCTGTACCTATATGCTGTGGTTTTTTATTTTGCGAGAAATCAATGTTTTGGTGTGTATTTCAGAAACTGCTGGCCTTGATGTATCTCTACCTTATACTTTCCTCACCTCATTACGTACTTTAGTAGTGCTGTGGCATTAAGGGATAATTGTTTGCGCACAATTTAGGTAGTCAAACCTTTAAAGAAATAGTTAGAAAATGACAAAATACAGTAGCGCCTCAGGGTATGAGCAACTTGGGTTACGGGCACAATATACTTGGAAAACTCACCTCAGTAGATAAGCATTGTTATAGTGAAACCCACGTGGTTTCCACTATTGCAGGAGGAATCACGGCGCACGCACGCACACACCTCCAGTCCCATCTCTCTCTCTTGACACCACTCAAGCTGTTTTCCACAAAATGTAAGTGCTTCTTTGTTTAGCAATATAGTGAGGAAGCACTATATATTATATATTAGTTATTTGTTAGAAAAAAGTAATTACTTAATTCCATAAATATTTTAATTTTTATATTAATATTTTTTGTGTGTGGAATGGATTAATCAGATTTCCATTATTTTAAATGAGGAAATCCATCATGAGATTTGAGTTTTCAGAGTTCAAGCTGTTATGGAACAAATTAAATTTGTAAGCCAAAATGCAACTGTATTTCTATTTATCAAAGAAACTGTACCAGTAAAGCAATACAGTGGTTAAGTGCTACTTTATACATGCATGACAATTCATTGTAACTGTCACCCACTCAAAATCCAAAAGTTGGGGTCCTGACATGAAAATGACAGGTCTCACCAATCAGCTAACTGCCAAAGTCCATCTTCTTGCTACAGGGAAATTATCTTTCACTTTCAATGGCCTGGCTGCAACAGCATAATATAGACACAGGGTTCCAGATAGAAGACATCAAGATGACAAAGTGTTCTACATTGTGTCTTAACATCTCCCTGAGAGTTTCCCCATTTCTGCACCAGCTAAATGTATCAAAATGGTCCAAGTGTAGGTTGTGCTTCCTCACTCGGGCAATGCGGTCCGAGTGTAGGTTGGGCTTCCTCACTCGGGGCAATGGTTTCCTAGCGGGTGGGCTTTGAGATAGGAGGTACCCCATAAATTCCCGTGAAAAGCCCACGTGGTATAAATAAAAAAAAATAAATAAATAAAAAAAGCAACTCGGAACAGTATCGTCCAGATGATAATATGAAGCTCACACCATCAATCAGGACAAGAATATAAACAAAAATAATAAAAGGGGAAAGTTTCACAAAACAGAGCACAATTTCATAATTCAGAACATCAATTCAGAACATTAAATAATCCAGAGGAACATTTACAAGAGTTGCAGGGACACCCAGCAACCAGCAGTTTCCATGAAGCTGGTGGGTTGCGATGCATGTTTGAAAAGTAGCACTTCACCCCTTCGCGCCGGATGTTAAAAAAGCCCGCCTGTATGATATACGGGTGGTAGTGCCGTGCGCCCGAGCACGGGAAACTTGTACAAGCTTGTCATACTTGTTGTCTTTGTGTATTATGCTGCTATTTGTTAGTCACTATGTTGCCTTCGAAGAGGAAAGTGGACGCTTCTCTCTTCGGAGAAAGAGAGAGAGAGACACATTTGCTAATATTAGACACAAGCGGGACGCATGTAGCTTATCTTTCGAGAGAGAGAGAGAGAGAGAGATATGGGAACAGTCTATGCCATTGGGTAATTTTAGACATAAGGCAGGACACATGTAGCTTATCTTTTGTGATTGGTGGAGACAAGGATGGTGGGAGGAGCACTAGGATTTCAAAGACAGCATACGGCGTGTGTAGTTGGTATCCAACACACTATACGGGACAACTGAACTGAAGAAAGCTCAGAAAAGAAATATGACTATGTAGGCGTCACCGTATTTGCTACTGGGGTTTCATGACGCCCACATAGGCGTCACCGTAGTGAAAGAAATAACCAGTGTATTGCTGTGTTACCTGTACATTTCTTCACTGATACACACAAAGAATTTTGTCTCATTAGCTGTTTCTTGTAAAGCTCTGACTAGGTTTTGCACAAAAAATTAACTCAATGCTGTTGGATACTTCTTGAGTACATAACGAGCTCAGAAAGGAAGGATGCAGGCAGAGAGGACCCACTAAGGCAAGCAGTTTCCATGACATAATATGCAATTAAAAGAAAATCTGCAGTACTTTTAAATTAGAATTACTTGCATCATCTATCTGAATTATGTACCTCAACTCCCAGGACATCCTGGTTTTGCACAAAAAATTAACTCAATGCTGTTGGATACTTCTTGAGTACATAATGAGTTCAGAAAGGAAGGATGCAGGCAGAGGACCCACTAAGGCAAGCAGTTTCCATGACATAATATGCAATTAAAAGAAAATTGCAGTACTTTTAAATTAGAATTACTTGCATCATCTATCTGAATTATGTACCTCAACTCCCAGGACATCCTGTATAAAATGAAAACAACATTCTTGCTTAATGTCAAGGAGAAGAAGAATTAAGAAAAATTGAATGGAATTAAGATTTGCTTGTATACAATTTTTTTTCCTTGTCCACTACATTCCTCCACAATTTCCAGAAATTCTTAATATAATGTCAAACACTACTGAACCTGATTCCCTATAAGAGAATTCCCACATCCCTTTTTAAACCCCAAACTTTAAATAGATGACAAATCATTAAATAAATTTACACCTAAAAGCCAATATTACACCAGGAACAAATCTTTCAACTAAGTGGTGTTCCTCAGACAGTCTCCAACAAAACCAAGGCAATCAAAATATGTATATATAAACAAATATACTATGTGACAGATCTGCACAAAGTGTCTTGCAGTAGAGGTGATAATAAAGGTTGTATGCCATCAGCACTGAGAAAGTTTTTTAAAACGGCATAAGTAGAATGAAATATAAGATACAAATACCAATGTTTGAAAATGGGTACGTTAATGTTGGATGTACCCACTTATAACCTGCTTAAACAATGTAAGTAACACTGAATCCATAGGCCCCACCTATACCTGCTCAAACAATGTAACTAACATTGAATCCATAGCTGAAGCCTAACTTTTCTACAAAATCTCATCCATAATTTTTCCATAAAATTACTTTGACCAATAAAAAGGAAGGCTATTTTACTTTAGCAAAGTTAGGTGGTGGGAAAAGGGTTGTCGGTCAAAGGAAACCTTCTTTGTAACACTGGTTTAAGTACAGCCAGCCTGCCATTTTAATTGTAGAAAATAAATTAGTGATCAATGAACTTTAATATAAACAAACTGGCTGCTACCAAACTAAGTAAATATATGAAATATTTACTGAAATTGAATATTATCTCCTCCCACCTCAAAAATTAGACATTGAAAAAAGTACTGAACTGAACAGTTTAGTCCAAGGTATCCCACAGCATGTTCTGAACTAAACAATTTAGTCCAAGGTATCCCACAGAACGTTATTCTTACATACTTTTGCCTTTGAACAAATTATTGTGTTAATTTGTATACAAAACTACACAACAGTGGTACTTGCTAACAAGATAGTATAACATTTACAGCAATGGAAACCTAATAGTTACCCAGTGGATGTTAATATCTAGAAAATTAACAAAATTACCCTGAGAAAGTTTCTGTACTGTGGGATTACTGATGTCAGTGCTTTAGTTACAAGTCATTCAAGGACTTCCTGTACTATTCACATTATGCCAAATGCATATCTCTTAAAAGACAAAAGAAATTTGTCTGAAGATTGAGTGCATAGATACTCCAATAATACAGACAAGATTTCAACTTGTAGGAGCATTATTAACTTAAGCATCCATAGATCTTTATCATCCACAGGACAACATAAAAGCACACATTACAAGACTGAATGGGTTCACTATCAATCTAAATCTTGTAAAGAAGATGGGAAAAATGGCCATCCTTGAAATCCAAAGTTCAGTCCCATTTGTTCTAATTAGGCAAGAGTGAAGTCAGTTTCACACCAGAAGTTGTAATGTAATGCTTGCTACGTAGCAGATGTAAAATCATGTGGTTTTCTATCATATGTTACTTTTAAGATCATGATAGTTATTTATATAAGCATCATGTGCATCATCCTCACACTGATACTATATACAAATTGCAAACTCATTAGATTTTTCAAATTGTTTCCTCAATGCTTGTCTCCTAGAGTATCTTATCCTGGCAAAACAGCCATTTAATATTTACAAGGCTTTGCTAGTACATGTCTTAGTATTATAGTAGCTCAATACCCAGAATGGTTATCTGTAAGCTGTGATACAAATATCCATGTGATGAGTCTTAAGGACATGGGAACAAATCATTTGTAAAACAACAAATTTAGAAAGAGAATTAAAGATTTCTGTAAAATGATCAGATATTTATGATATTTTATCAAGCATAGCATCATTACATTGCATCAGGTGTGAAAATGCTTCAAGTGTACTGTCAATACCTATAAAGTGAAGTGGACCAACAGCCATCCATTGAAAAAATTGTTATACTGCATAAACTGTGTATGTCACTTACATTTATGATTAGGCACTCAATTTATACAGAACTCTACCTAACTGTATCCCAAGTTCCACTCATTAATGTACACAAACACTGTGGTCATAGTATCCTACACATGACAACACCATAAAACTATGGATCAAAACACTAAATCAAACAATCACATACAAATACACTAACAAACACTAGAAATGTAATAGTAACATAACATTAGGCATAAAACTATGATGAGCATGTGGAATAACAAAGAATATTGATGAGAAAATAAAAGATGATGAATAATACACTGAGAACGCATCACTGTGCCCAAAAAGTAAGTGTCTCTTCAGCCAATAAAGTCATTATTTCACTTCATGAAATATCCATCCAATTGAAGGAAAACTGATCAAGATCCATACAAAAGTGATAGCCAAGTTAATTTCTGGCACCCAGCTGGCCATCCCTCACTTGTCATGGAGACCAGAGTGGGCTTGGTGAAAATAAATTTGCAGTTATATTTCATAAGTGAATACAAACCAAGTTTTTTTGTAAAAAAAAAAAATTAATAATAATAACAAAATAAGAATGGATGCATATGGCTTTATGACAATGTGATTAGGCAACTTCACAGGCACAAACATGTTATTAAGGATGGCTCCAAGTGGCAGGAACAGTGCAGCAGCAGTTACATGCAGCTATCAAGATGCACACGACAAAGTTTACATTATATCACAAACCCACAGATCACCAAACTCAGGTCGCAGCTGTGGGTAGCTGCTGAGGAGAGGAACCAGGTGCCACCAAGGACTGGCAACACTTGTTCTCAAATAATACACATCACTCATTTCCATGAAATTCAATAGAAACAAAACATTCTCACTCCCCAGCCTGAAATGGAAGGGTTGTCAGGAATGGCAGCAGGGACTCAACACATGTACCACAACTAGTAGTCCCCTCATTTGCCACTACTGCTCACTAGGTGTTACTGGGGTGGCATCAACAGCAGCTGGAGTGGAGTCAGTAAGGTGCTGGAGAGAGGAATTGGTTTCTTTCTCTGAGGGCAAGGCAGCATTGTCAGCAGGAACATCTACGGTGGCCTGCGTCTCTCCATTACTGGACTCGCCCCCTTCATAGAAGGTCATGGTCTGGAACAGGGTATTAATGAGAGCATTCATCAAAATTCTCTGCACTATAAAGTCAAGGGAAAGCTAACGTATTTTAACCAACTCCATAATTAACAGACAAGCTAATTTTGTCAATAAACAGGCATTCCTAAATACCAAAAAACAAATATCAGAAAAAATTAACTTGATTGTACACACAGACCATGCATGGAGGGTATTTTAAGAACTGACTTAGTGAGAATACAGATAAAACAGTAAAATTAAGTTATTCATCCAAAATAAAAAAAAACGCTTGCTTGCATTAGAAAGACTACTTCCTCAATGCCAACAATCTTGCAGTAACTTGTCAGTGATTCTGTCAAAGATCAGACACAATCCCTTACAAAAGTTCATGATTCTGAGCACCATCAATAAAATGTAAGGTTTCAGCATGTAAAGTAGCTGCCAAAATTATCTTGAACTGGAAACCGGCATAATGAACAATATGAAACCTGCTGATTGATCATGTTTCACATCAGTAAGGCTGGTATTTATGGCTATGGCTTGCCGTGATGCTGATATGACAATCTATTTCTCAGGTCATAATACGTAAACAGCAACCATCCTTACTGTACAGGGCTGCCAACTGTTGCCACCATAATCACCTAAAGTGTCAAATAATACTGTTCATTGCGTCAGAATAAAGATCTGTTGGGTGGTACAGCTGTAACTATGTGTCTACCGTTACATTTTGATCACTGCCATCTCATCCTCTGAACTGAATCTATCATCACTTGAGGCTGCCTAACCCCCCTAGTAACTGCAATTAAGTACTGTGTTAATAAAATACATTGGCGGGCAAAGCAGACATCACTGCTGGACATCTTTACATTAACCATGATCTCATCACGTCATTCTACACTCAAGACTATACAATCTACATTTACTTGGAGATTTCAGTTTTACTATTGGCTTTAGATTTAGTTCAGAAACGTCATTTACCAGTGTTTATTTTTCTAAGATGATTGTAATAAAATAATTAATGTATTACTTGCAATTAAGTGCACAACAAGAATACAATCTGATGAGCTAGGTCATACTTTCTCTGGAAAGTAATATTATATACAGTTTACACAATGCTTGATGATCTGTCCATAAATAAATCTGACAAATCAGCTTAATGATATTAAATCAATGCCAGGTGTGAGCAAGAAAAGTAAGAATTTATTTCCTTGATCTAGGAACTACCAATGCAAAAAGTTCTTGTTAATTTTAAACATGTTTTTGGAAACGGCCTTGAAACTCCAAGAGGAAGGACTCCAACAGAATAGCTTCCTTATACATGTATACTTCCCTCACTGTGCTTACATGTATAAATTTCTTCCATCAAAATGTAGTCATATAATCTACAGAAATACTTTATGGACTTAACTTTTGAAAGTTAGGGAAAACCTACAATTTCCCTACAACAATACTTTGAGTCCACTGTTTCTAACACCAATTTCCTGACTATTATTAAGACTGATAATGGGTGCTGCTATTTATAATCCAATGCCATACAACAATGAAAGGTGCTTGAGATAATCATAATAGATAATACATACACATGCTTGATAAGAATTATGAAAAAAAATACTATTTACTAACTAGCAACAGATCCAAAAAATTGTGTATTCAAGTTGAAAAATACCTACATCAACAAACCACTGCAACTTTCATATCAAGCATGCTGAGCCATTACACAAAATACCATTACTAAACTACTAATACTAATTCATATCACTCCAATGAAACTACAACAGAGCTTAATAGAGAAAGAGTTTGAAAGGTTTAATTTTCTACCTAAAAAAAAAGCAGTTACTTAGTAAACAACTAGAATTTATCTTTAAGCATATGCATCTTCAATTTTAAGTAACAGTGAAGGTAGCATGTCTATTATGGTATCCTTTAAAGTTTGTGTGCATTGTACTCCTGCAAGATCCTAAACATTCAATATTAAGTAAATAAGACACTGGTCACCTCTATCCACTATCCAGTAAGCCAAAACACAAGAATTAGAATTAGTATACACAAATACTGCATAGAACATTAAAGTACTTATAACACGTGCTGAGAGCCCATAGGTGTTGCACGTCAATGACATCAAAGGATTTAATTCTAAAAAATCCCAGTCAAACCAAGAATCACTTGAACTCAATACTTTTTCCACAACACTAAACTGAACATTGCTACATATTTCTTATTCTAATCCATGTTATACCCTGCCTCAATGCAATAAGAAATGCAAAGTACCAGAAGGGTTTCAACTATAATGTATGCTAAAACTGAGAAAAATTAGATAAGAATGTCAATCCCTTTTGTTGATGCATGTTATATACCTGCTCAAAGCAGGATTCTGAAGTAATAAACAAGGATTACATATGTTGAAGCTATAATGGATTGAAGAGATGCACTAGCTAGCCTGAAAATTTCACAGAATGAAAAAAAAATAATAAATAAATAAATAAATATATATAATGAAGTTCTCAGCTAAGCCAACATAAAGCATCTTTGGCATGAAATAACCATACCTAAGCCAATATAAAGCATGTTTGACATGAAATAATCATACCAAACTGTGTACTGATGGCACACTGATTACAGCCATGCAGTCACTAAAATCTATGTACGACATATTAAAAAGCAATTGTTACTATACAAGTAAAAACCACAATATAAAAACCATTATGGTGAAAGTCAAATGACTGATAAGAATGCAACACCAACATTGTAAAGGTGAACCATCCAATAATATTTTCTAGTAAACTTATAAATTGAAGTGCACTTAGTAGTGAGCCTTATGTTGAAACAAATACTTTAGAGGACCAAAGGCCCCGAGACAGCACCAATTGTTGCTAATTTATTGGATACTAATATAGGGAAGTGTTAAGTTCATTCCAAGCCATGACGAAGAATAAAGAGAGAAGAAAAGCCAGTAATCACTCTAGGAAGGCATAGCAGTGGCACTCACACGTCAAAGGGGGTTGGAAGATACTATTTGGAGTTGAGACGGAGGTTTGCAGCAACAAAGTGGAGGAGGCAAAGGGAGAAAGAAAAGATGAGAATCAGTTGTTTCTCAGCTGCCTGAGAGGCATAATTCATTTAATCACCATTTGTCCCTTTACATTACCTTGATCTTTCTCCCAGACTAAAATAGCTTTAAACTTTGTTTGCTGCGAGTTTCCATTTAATTTTTTTTTTCTCTAAATATCCAGTGCATAACAAACTGTGAACAAGCAGTCAGTCTGTATAATTAAGTAATCTATGAAGGACACTAAACCCTTTCTAGACAACTTAAATTAATTATTCAATACTTTTGAGAATCTTTGTTGGCAGATGATTTTAAGAATTTCTTTCTCAGTCACCAAGAGATGTCAGGAAAGACAATCTTGCATCCTCATGATTAATTATGAATTACAAGGAAAAGACAACCATGGTAATTTATCCTGCAAAAAACAAGAAAAATAAAAATGAGAAAATATGAAAATGAAAATTATAATGTGCTGTAAACCGACAACAGGAAGAACGCAAGAAGAGTTGTATGCAGCGTGCACACACACGCACACACATTGTTATTAATAACTTTCTCCATCTTCTCCATAAGCTCCAACCATTTTAACTTACCAACCATATTCTCTCCCTCTCTTCCCCGTCTTATGCAACTAAAACATTTCTTATAAGTTTGGTGTTTACTTCATTACAATGATTTTCTTTCTCCAATTCTTAGGTGGCAAGTTTCAAACTCTGTATACAGTCTGTATCACTTCACCCTCCCATTTCATTTATGCTTTCACTTCAAGAAACCTATGACTGAATATTATCTATTATTACTTCATTCATAATAAACTTACACCAACACATATACTTCTATCCACATCAGGACAAGATCCCTCACGCTGAACACTCTACCCCTTCATGCAACTCATCATTCAAAGCTACATTTACCCTCCTAACATTCATCAAACATAATCCTAATAATTGTAACAAAAATAATATTCATTAAAATCAGAGAAAAGGTAATAATAATGATGATAATAATAATAATAATGATAATAAAGAATAATAAATTCATAAAAATCAGAGTAAAGGTAATGATAATAATAATAATTATAATAATAATAATTATAATAATAATAATAATTATAATAATAATGATAATAATAATTATAATTATAATAATAATTATAATAATAATAATTATAATAATAATAATTATAATAATAATAATTATAATAATAATAATAATTATAATAATAATAATTATAATAATAATAATAATACTGTTGAACCTCAATAACTTGGATTTCGCAACAAGTTAGACTCTGACCGACTCAGGGACTAAAGTCCGAGTTGAACTGCCTCCCTAGTGTTTTTTTTTTTTTTTTTCTCTCTCCTCACCTTCCTATATCTTTTTCTATTGACATCAAAAATATAATTCCAAATAAAAATTTCATTTTGATTATAGTTTAAAATGATACCAAACAAAAGTTGATCCGAGTTTACACCAATTTTGTGAAAATCTTTGGTATAAAAAACACTGAGATATTTGTTCTTAAAGATTTTTTATAATTTTGTCCTTGTTTTGCTATTTGTATTCATGTGATTGACATGAAATTTTCACACATGATTGTGTATATACACATTAGTGACTTCCTGGAGCATGATAAGATAACACATCAGATCCCCCCTTCTCTAGATATATTATTCACTTGTACGTCAGGGTTGGGAAGGAACCATCAGCAGCGTTGTGGCAATCTGCTATTTTACTACTGAACTGGACACTCTCCGAGTTGTTATTAGTGTGCGAGATAATGATACAGTGAAGTATTTATTAATCATCTGGTCCAGCTTTATACCTCTGTCTCAACATAATATTTTGTAATAGTGTTATTGTGAGAGTTGTGTGATGTATAGTTGTGATTATGAAGGTAGTGAGAAAAAAACAAGGTTTGAAAAGATAATAGCAGTCTTATGATATAGAGAGAGATGCTTGAGAAGCGTGGCAGTGAGGCATGGAGTGTGGGGAGAGTCTTGAAGAGGAGATAACATGCTTGATGTAGTGAAAGGGAGGTGAGAGGGGAGGCAAGGATTCAAGGTCCAGCTGCCTCCCAAAGATATGTTTTTGTTTGTTCCTTGTTGTCTTCTCTTCTTGAAGTTTCTGATTCTAATCCTCATCAATTTATGCCTGTAAGGAAGTTATTTCTTAAAAGGTAGAGGGCTAAATGATGCACTTCCCCTCTTGTCTCCTGGCCATGTACTGTGTAGGGCGCGAGTCATGCTATGGCGCAACCACACAAGACATTTAAAAATGGCTTCCTGGTGGGAAGGATATTTAATTATAAAAAAAATAATAAACTACACCATCTGGTAATTTAGGGTCTGAAGGTTTCAGGGAGACAATTGTAATCCCAAAATTTTAAATCCCCCCAAGATTAGTTGTATTTACCTAGTTGTAGTTTTACAGGGCCTGGGCTTTATGCTCGCGTGGCCCCGTCACCATATCTACACTTATCGAATTTCTCTTTAAAACTATGCACTCATTGCTGACACCACTTCCTCACTCAAACTGTTCCAAGTCTCAACACATCTTTGCAGGAAACTATATTTTTTAACATCTCTCAGACATCTTCCCTTCCTCAGTTTCTTACTATGCGATCTTGTGCTTCTAATGTCATATTCTTCTCTCAGAATTAGTTTCTCCTTATCCACTTGATCCATTCCGTTAATCAATTTATAAACTTGTATCAGATCCCCTCTCTCTCTTCTCTGTTCCAGGGTTGGTAGATCCATAGCTTTTAGTCTCTCCTCATATGTCATCCCTTTAAATTCTGGAACCATTCTTGTAGCCATTTTTTGTAGTCTCCAATTTCCTTATGTGTTTCTTTTTATGGGGGTCCACACAACTCCTGCATATTCCAATCTAGGTCTTATTTTAGTACTTATCAATTTCTTCATCATTTCTTTGTCCATATAGTGAAATGCTAATCCAATATTCCTTAGCAAATTATATGTCTCTGAAAATTCTATCAATATGGCTTACTGGTTGATTGTTTTCTTCCAACGTCACTCCCAAGTCCTTTTCCTTCTTTACTTTTTCTAGTTCTACTCCATCTCCCATCTTATAGATTCCCACTGGTCGTCTTTCACTTTTTCCCATTTCCATGACATGGCTTTTGTCCACATTGAATTCCATCTCCCATTTTTTACTCCATTTCCAGATCTTGTTTAAGTCTTCCTGCAGCATTTCACAATCCTCTTTTTGTTTAATGACTCTGCACAGTTTCGCATCATCCGCAAACAGATTTATGTAGCTGTTCACTCCCTCTGGCATGTCGTTTATATATACGAGAAAAAGTATTGGCGCCAATACCGATCACTGTGGCACTTGCTGTCTACTGCTCTCCACTTGGACTTCATATCTTTAACTACCATCCTTATTTCTCTCCTTCTCAAGTAATTTTCCATCCATCTCAATGTGCTTCCTTTTAAGCCACCCTGTGTGTGTGTGTGTGTGTGGGGGCGGGTTTGTACAAGTCGGACATTGTTTGTCAGACCAACCTTTCCCCTATTAGTTCGAGTTAACGAGGGTCAACAGTAATAATGATAATACAGTAAGTCCTCATCATACGGTACTTCTTTATCCAGTAAATTCACTACTACAGTAAGTCCACATCATACGGTACTTCTTTATCCAGTAAATTACTACTCTCGATTCAATATACAGCCAAACCCCACTTAACGAAGGTTCACACAACAAAATTTCACTACAATGAAGGTTTCCTTTTACTACCATCTGCTCGTTTAACGAACACCAAACTCGCTTTAACGAAATTTTATCCAGGTAATTTTTTTCCAAGTCTGAAAGCCCCGCTGTATAACGCAAGCTGACAGGTTTTTGGATACACCAGCACCTCTTTTGGACAAAACCCGCACCACTCACTCCCCTAGTTCAAAACAATAACAGCGTCAGCAGCAGCTTGTCTTCCCTCGCTTTACATGCCACCAAAATGCCCTGCAATGTCGCCTAGCATTGCTAAGAAGACCAGGAAGTCTCTTACTCTCGAAGTGAAGCTGGATATTATTCACAGACATGTGAGGCGAGAAAACTAATAGCATTGCTTCCCAACATGATTTGACTCCATCTACTGTCTTTACTATTTTCAAGTCAGCAGACTCTATTAAGAAGGCTGGTGAAATCATATCTTCCTTGCAAGCTAAAAGAACCACCTGATCTCGTAACTCTGCAATGGATAAAATGGAAAGCCTTGTGGAAATGTGGTACATAAGTTTTGTATGCGGTAAAATGATGCGCCCTTGTTTACATTCCACAGGTTGCCAGCTAGCGTATTTCTCGCTCCACTCTCCCTCCCTTCAGAAATTTAAGATCATCAACATCATAAAGTTACTTACATACATACATTAGTGTACATTATAATAACTTAGTCTTAAATTAAACTCTTAAATGTTTAACTTCATAATTTTTACTTTCACTAAACCTTTCACTGTACTATGATGCACTCTCACTGTTTACTCTCAATGGAAGTTAGTCAGGGGTCAAACTTGTTATAATTGGTTCGCTTAATGAAATTTTGCTTAACGAAAGGTTTTTTAGGAATGTAACCCCTTCGTTAAGTGGGGTTGCCTGTACAGTAAGAAAAATTCACATACGGTATTCGCTCATGTCGTCCGAGAGGTCCCAGCGTGGGGGAGCAGGGGTGAAGACAATATCCACGCCACACTTCCCCGCCACTCACAGTACTGACTATAACTTGACCACCCTTAGAGCCTGTTATCTCTTCCCCTCCCCTCCTTTTTTTAAACTACATTACATATTACTTACGCCTAACCCTCCATTATCACGTGAAATTGGTGCTTAAAAAACCACACGATAGCGGGAAACGCGATAACGGAAGTGAAGAATAAATAGGAAATAAATAAATTGGTGCCTCAACCCAAAAATGTTCTAAAAATTTTCCAGTTACCCTAAATTTACTACAATTAATACTGGAGTAGCTTATTACCATTTGACAATCTGAAATGAATGAAAACCAGCTCTGAACAACAGAATACCACGTGCGAGACTGAGGGGTGGTGGTGGTGGTGTGGTGAGCAGAAAGACAGGAACCAATCAGCTCCCTTATTCAAATCACATAACGTGAATACACAGCAATGATTGGCTGCTGGCTCCTTCTCCTCCTCATGATCATTATCTTTCTCCCCCTCCACCTCTTCTTCTTCCTCCTCCTCCTCCCCCCCATCCAAACATTCATCAGTGTGTGGTTGGGATATGGGTGGTACTACTACACTACCACTACTACTACTACTACAGGTGCGCAATAATGACTTTCCAGATGCGCTAAAACTGAATCTTGCAGATTTTCATAAGTGCGCGTTAATGCCTAAACGCGATCACAGAAGGCGCGATAACGAAGGATTAGGTGTACATGCATTATTAATTAGATGAATAAATGGAATATTAAAGGGTCTGTTGTATGCACAAATATATTCATAATAACTATGGCAAACATTTAAAGCCTACTACCAGCAGCGAACCATGCAGCAACTGATTAAGAGCACAGACAGGTCTGGCAAGCCCACTATCAGAGAATGGTGAAGTCGTATAACATCAAGCATGCCTTAGATAACATCAAGTCATCTCAGGACGAAGTGAAGACGTCTACCATGAACTTGGCTTGGAATAAAGTAGCCAGAATGCGCGCAAGACTTCCCAGGCTTCGCTGAAGACAACATCAGTGTGATCAGAAACGACACAGTAAATCCGTGCCATAGGGCTGGCTTCGATGAAGTTGATGATGATAATGTTCAAGATCTTTTGGAAAGCCATGCTGAACTTCTCTCAAATGATGAACTTATAGACAAGGCATCACAGGAGACAGAAAAAGAGGGAGACGAGGAAGAAGAACCTGTGCGTGGCCTGGACATCAAAACTCTTAGAGAATGTCTCATGGGTATCGAAAAAGCTCTGGAAACCCAGAAGGAATGTGACCAAATCCTGCCAGGAGTAGCAAAAGTGGCTCATGACGTAGAGAAAAGTGTCAAGATTTATCAAGACATCTATGATGAAAAAACAAGAAACACCAAATAGTCCTCCATCAACTCGTTCTTCAAGCCAGTCAGACATGCCGTCCCTGTCACACCTGCCGACCCTGCTACAGTTGGCCCTTCCATATCTGGTTCTAACAGTGCAGATGACAGCATCTTATCCTCATGTGCCCACTCGGCAGAAGATGAGTAAGGGCTGAGATCCCAACTGTCCCTTAGCCTCTGGAGGGACATCATCTGATAGAGTACATGGCAAGTGAAAGGTAAATAAAAAACATTTTCAGTTTGTTTCTTTTGCGCAGTACTTAACATTTTTTTTCTATAAGACTGTTTTCATGTATTTTCATTTCTGTAGGGGGGACTTGACGTGCTGGAACGCATTCCCTATTATTACATGTTATAATGGGTTTGGTATACAGTAATTTTGATCTGCGGTAAGGTTTTCAGGAACGCATATGTACCGTATAATGAGGACTTACTATAATATAATAATAATATAATAATAATATTATAATAATATAATAATATTATAATAACAATATATTAATATTATAATAATATTATAATAATAATATTATAATAATAATATTATAATAATACAATAATTATATAAATAATAATAATAATAATAATAATAATAATAATAATAATAAATTTTAAAAATCTGGAAAAAAAAATGATAAGAGTAAAGAACAAAAAATAAGGTGAAATCAAATCAAAGAAAAAACGTCACCCAAAAAACAATAAGCAATGGCATCCATCAATCACTGACAAGGAAAATAATTTCTTGAACAAAAAATCCAGAGTATAGATATATCCTGAAAGTTAAAAGAAATACAGAGCATGTTCATACCCTGAAATTATAAAAAAAAAAAATTAAATAAAAAAAAATAAATATTTAAGGTCTTTGTTCTTAAATTTAAGCCATGTACATAATTATAACCTTAATTAAGGGCCAGTGTTCAACTCAACTCATGACAACACTAACAGATCTATTTGATAATGTAGCAAAGACATGCTGAATAATATGAAAAATCAACTGAGTTCCACTACAGCAACAACAGTAAAAAAATCCTTTCAAAACAAATGGCACCTGCAGCCTGCACCTAGCAAATGCACACAGTACTACCACGAGCCATCTCTCTTCCTTTTTCTCTATATAGTAAAAGACAGTAACAGCTTTCCTACACTTCCTTCATGTCCTATTTTACATCCATGCTTGACAGATAAGCTAAAACACTTGTTCCTCAGCATCAGCTTTCCCACTGCCATCAGTGTCTGGAGTCTTTCCTAGCTCCTGCTTACCTAATGCTTTCTCTATCTCATATTTACTTCTTTCACTGTCCAGACACACTTGTCCAGTATTAGAATTTACTCAGACTTAGCATTACAGCCTCTCTTCCATATATACATTCATCAAAGTCAGTACATTTTTCAGTGCCTTCTCATTCCCTCCAAGAAGCAGCATACCATTTCCTAACTGATCTTTCTATGAAAATCTCAAATTCCTGAGGTTTTACCAATAATTTGATCCCTTTTCTCACTCATGACCTCTGTAATATAATTGAAACAGCTTTTTTTTATGCCTTTCACTTTTCTTTACTACTTCCTTTATCTTGTCAAGTCAAACAATGCCAATAGCAACATTAAAATAAAGCTATGGTAAAGCTAACTTTCTGCCATCAGTACTACTGAACTCCTGTCCAGCCCATTTCCATGAGAGCCTAACAGCAGGTGACTAATACCAAAACTCTTATGTAATTCCCTGAAAGCAAAGAAACACAGTATCCTTCATTCATCAGGAAGAAGTAATTACTGTCCAGCCAGTTGAATACAAGTCATGTCACAAATACATGACTGGGAATACAGTGATGTGCCTCACCTCGGTGGCTGAAGGGTGGGTCTGAATGGATGGGTCGTCAGTGTCTTCATCCGAGTCATCGTCACCTGAAGAGTCATTGGCACGCTCTTTCAGACCTGAAGCGGGACATACCAGCTAGAGTGTGTCACAAACTGATTTGCATAATGGTGTAGTGCCAAAACATCCTACAACATACTAATGACAGCAAAATTACATTTGCTCCAGTCTGACTCACTTTTTTTTTCCATTACCTGGTGATCCTAACTGTTAATGCAGAACTTCATGACTCAAAAACTAGTTTGGCTGCTCTTTCAGAAAGAGTCAAGATTGCTATAATACATACAAGGTATCGGAGGACATCCATGCACCACAAGAAAAAATGTAAATGGGAAAAAAATACAAAATGTAAAGGATAAAAACCAACAAATAATAATAATAATAATACTCAGCAGTAACAGCAGCAAGAACAATTCATCCTGCACTTGTTCCTTAAGCAGCTGTATATCTTTTTTGACTATTGTTAGTTATGCAAGACTCATTATATCATAAAACTAGCTCTTGCTGACTCATCTTGTCTATAACCTTCCTCATCCATGTATCACAGCTTCAACAATTATAGCACTTCACTCCTTGCACTCCATCTCTGCCTCTTCATTCACTGTTTCAACAATTCAAGGACCAAAGCAACTATATTCCAAGTGAAAACTAAAGTATGGAAATAGACATCAGCCATATTTGTTGTGGAAATACATTAGTCTATACTACAATGTGAGAGACCACATAAGCTGATGTCCATGATTCTGACCAGAAATCCACAGAATATTGGTCCAAAATGATAGCTGCAAACTATGCAGGTAGGGTGGCAGGGAGACAAGATGGTCAGAGATAGCATCACTAGTACCTGATATGGGAAGGTTGGTGGGGCTCAGGGTGCTGAGGTGTTACAATCTACACTGTTCCAATACACACTGTATTGACTTGGGAATGTTATATTGCTCTGTCTAGCATATAACAAGTGAAATACACAATGAAGATGCACATTACAGCCATCTTGACTACATAAAGAAATCCCTCAATATATGGTAATTTCTTTTTATACCAATGTATTATTTTCTGACACCCATTTCTAAGAAATTTCTTTAAAGGCTGACTAAGGTAAGCATTTCACAAAGCTAATAACCACCTTATAAAAAGACAGCTGGGAAACATGTTGGAACAATTGAGATCACACTCAATCCAGTTAATAGTGATCTGTACTATGGATAGTTATGTTAATTGGTGCTCATTGGCTGGTTGGCCTCAGATACCTCATTATTTCAGAAGCAAAGGCATTTTAGCACCAGCCACTACTCACCATAGCTACTCACCAGCCCACCATAGACTTCAGAAGTGTTCGGACAAATTAGGAATCCACAGGAAGTGGGAATATTAAGGGAACATACAAATCCAAAGAATCCCAGGTAAGACTACAACACTAGATAGGCAGCTTGGAATGCTCCCAAAACAGAAATTTCCCACAGATGAGCAATGCCTGGTGCCAGATGCCATTCATACATAGGAAATCAACAGCTTCTAAGGGGCAAATCCACACGGCATTTATGTACTATCAGTCTCCTTCACTTAAAATATTAAAATCAACAAAGACTGGCATTTCCCTAACTTTTATCACATGAATAAAATACTTTGTCCTAAGAGCATCAACAACTATGCTATACTTAAGAAGCTTCACACTTTGAATATCCACTAGTATACAGGAATAACTCACCCACTCACATTGCATGACTGAACTCACCTTCTTCCACATTACCATCATCATCATCATCATCATCATCATCATCATCATCATCACCACCATCATCATCATCACCATAACCACCATTGTCATGACCTGCTTTCTTCAAGTCTGTAAAACCAAACAGTGTGACGGTAAAGCATGCTCCCGCCCAGACATCACAACTACAACAGAGTGCAGAGGGTTATGCATCCATGTCCCATGCTTCCCATTATGGATTCCAAGCAGCTACAGAAAGGGTTCTCAACCTGGGGTTGACCAAGGCTATGCGAGAGGAATTTTTGGGGTACGATGTAACAGGTTTCTCAACATAATTCAGTTTTGAATAACTGCAAACCTGTTTGTGGAAACAAGTGCTAGGCTAGATGTGTCCTCCACTAAAACCAGGACACAACATTAACAGGGAAACTTCAAGTTATGTCACTGAAAGAAAGCTCTTTTGGACTAGTTGCCACACAGGTTAATCTGGCAAGCCCATAACACAGTGGGTAAGGGGTACACAAGATTAATAAGGTTGAGAACCCTTGGGCTACAGTGTGCTGCAGGCTGTTGTGTAATGCAAGTGAATAACAATGTTAAGTGAACAAAAATTACCAGAAATTTGAAAATGTACTTTCTTTTCTTGACTATCTGAAATATTTTTTTCAGTATCCTCTACCAAGCTGATTCCAAATGAAAGCAGTGTTTCCTCCTTTGTGACCCTTCTTTGTAGAACTCTTCAGCATTTCATATACACTGTCAAAACTCACATTTTGCATCATTTATAAGCTCAAGCTTAAATGCTTTCAATTTTACAAGAAAAAAAAAGGAAAATCTCAAAAGGTAATATAGGGATGTGTATAGAGAATATAGAGGAGTTTTCCAATAAATTTCTCATAGAAAAGACAAACAACTCTAAACGAACAAGCTACACCATTATAATGATTTAAAAGGATTCTGCAGCACAGCTTCTCTCGACTTGTTTTGGTCAGTGCACCTTTTTTGTTACAAGAAGCCTTCAAAGAAAATTTTGAGAATTGTTTTCTTGTATTCTAGTGATCGAATCAGACTTTCTGGTGCCAAAAACCTATGGCTACATCTTTTTGAGCTGATCGCTTTACTTTAAACTTTTTATATTTATCCTCATAATAATAAGCCATAAATATTAAAAATGGCTTTTTCACAAGATGAAAACCACTTCATTCCATTTTTCAAAGCACACAAAGCAATAGTACCTTAAACCTTTCCATAAGCTTGTTTGTACTAGTTTACCAAGTTGATAAATATGATGTTGGGGTTAAGTGTTGAGTGTATCCTGATGCTGGGATAATCCTTTCATGTTACTACACTGAAAAAAAAACACAAGGTTCCTCCTTAAACATGCACAAGTGGGGCAAACATAACACCACAATGAAAATAAGCATAAAATGTCACAAACAAGCAAAAAGCAAAAAAAAACTATACAATGTGCAAAATAAATTTCAGGACAATACACACACAACCACAACCACAACCACAACCACACCCACACACACACACACACACACACACACACACACACACACACACACACACACAGCCAAGGCACATATAGTGACAAGTTGTTCCTCTGAAAAGAGATACATTGCAAGGAAGTTTTGCTTGATGAACAAGAACAAGGACGGGTTACACTACAAAAATTTCACTAGAGGACAAAGGCATGGACACGATGGAAGTAATAAATTTATAAAGATGAAAAGAAAATGGAAGAAATGATAATTTTACTTGTCATACTACTAAGGAGGACTGAAAAAAATCAAATAAAATAGAAAATAGGTGACAAAACAAAATTATGAGGCATAAAAGGATACAAATAAGAGTAGCAGGAAGAATGACAAATATGAATAGAGAAAGAAGACAAAACATCAATAAAAGAGGAACAGGAGAAGAGCAGAGTACTCATACCAATATCGTCCCACCACAGGGTTGGGGGCGGGGCATCATCATCCCCATCACCTGTCTCCTCCCCAAAGAGACCACCACTCAAATCAATCAGGTCAGCCTTCTTCACTTTCTCTCCAGCCTGCTGCTCTGTGCCTTGGCTCTGGGTGCGGCTGGTGCGGCGGGGCGGGGCAACAGGGCCACTAGGGTCATCAGGGGCTGGACGACCATAGGGATTGAGGTACATGACTATATCCAGCTCATCACTCGAGTCCTTCTCACCATCAGACTGGGAGCCTCCCAAGTCATGCACTGCTGGGTGTTGCACAAACTGGCTGGTTTTCTCTCTCTCTCTCTCTCTCTCTCTCTCTCTCTCTCTCTCTCTCTCTCTCTCTCTCTAAATCCTCAATCTTTTCATTTCTCAAGCTTTCTCCATCACCAGTATGCATTGCCTAACAACTCCTTTCCTTCCTACCTTCAGGCATGCAAACTTAATAAAAGTCACACAGAAACACACATGCAAGCTATCAGCATTCCAAAGCTTAGCACACACAGAGATGGGAGGATTAGTTTATGACTAGAAGAGCCAGTAACTCAGTCTGATTAATGAAAATAAATCCTTTAACCAGCAAAGCAAAGACTAAAAATGCCAATTCTCTCCAAAATGTAAATTAAGTAGTGCTGAAGCTACAGAAAAATAAATCCAAGGAATTCAATCCTGTTATAGCATATGACAGATTAATTTATATGCATACAATACTTTTAAAGATAAACTTAAAAAAAGCACTCTTGCAGCACCATACTAAATACCCAGAAGAAAAATAAACCATAGAGAGCATACAACTCCAAAAGCAAAACCTCACCCTTTTAAAAGTGCAACAAAGAAAATGACAAGGAGAGAAAAAATATCACAAAATACATTAAAGTGCTCCAGCAAGTGTCAGCTCTTGTGACAATGACAGTCATGGTGGTGACGATGAGTTCTGAAAACCTCTTACAATATAGATAGGGGGAAAATAAAAGGAGAGGGGTAATAACTTGCTGAAGAGGAGAGTTAGAGAGGTACTGACTGGTATTGAGGTTTCCAGAGTCGTTGGGCTGTGTTTGTGCTGAAGAGATTTCGTCATGGCAGGAAAGGCAGACTCGGAGGGGTTTGCTGGACTGGTGTTGGAGGATAACCTTCTTGCTGGAGCATGGCCCACATACCACCTTGCCACACTTGCGACAGTGGTGCTGCAGGCATGGAACAGTGTGAGTGTGTGTGTGTGTGTGTGGAGGGGAGGACTGTACTACTATAGTCTTTCCACTCTATGAAGTCCATTCAGGGTGGGGTAGGTATGGTCGTTTACAATTATCCATGCTGCCAAATCAACCTTCGTACATGCATCTCTCTCTTATTTATCATCCATGTGCTGTTTGAAAGTGATATTTTATGTATTGCGTGTATAGTAAAGGAAGTTACATAGTACAATGAGTGTCTATGTTTAGGATGATAACGACGATTTGTATAAATTCTATGGCATGTGGCAGCGTTTTTTTCCCATGTTGCCACGTTGGTGGTAGTGGTGGTGGTGGTGTCCCCTTTCATCTCTCTGCTGGGTCAAGTCAGGCCAGGCCAGAGTTGCCAGGCTGGCGGGTTTCCCGCCAATATATATATATAAAGTCCCGGGTTACATCGGTCTCGAGTTACGTCAAACTCGTAGTTACGTCAGTCCACTATAAGGCAATTTAAGATAAAAAAAATTGAAAATTTATAAATCGTTAAGTGCGGGATTTATTGTTATTGTTGGTGGTTGCCCGCCACACCACCCGCCTCACGCTTAAATACAATAACACCCTGCCTCACTTCCACCACACCGTCGCCCCTGGCAAGAGTGTTATCCTACTTCTGCGTTTACTGACTCAAGTTCTTAGTATCTTGCTCAATGGCACCAAAGAGAAAACTTCTTAGTGATAGCAGTGATGCTAAGAAAAGAAAAACCATTACGCTACAAGAAAAAAGAGGACATAATTAAAAGACATGAGAAGGCTCGCACACCCATCACAACAATAACAACTCCGGAGCCTTCGCCTGGGCCACACGACACTCGCAGCTGACTTGCACCATCTGCCCCTGTCTGCTGGTCCCTATTGCCCTTTCCTATTGCATTTCCTGCCCCGCTGCCCACGTTTCTACTCCCACCGCACTGCACTACGCTCCCAGCTGTCCACCCTGGGCGTCACAACATTCGACCTGCCCACCCTTCTGGCGGCCTCAGGCGTCCACCTCTCTCTGCAACCTGCAGTCCTTCGCATTCGTGGCCCTAATCAACAACAAAAACAAGCTTGTGTTTCATATTCCTACATACTTGTAAATAATATAACAATATAACCTTTAACTTACCTGAATGACCATAAACAATGATTGGTTGAAAACTCCATAATATGCTTTGAAATGTACGGAAACTCGAGTTACGTACAAAATCGACTTACGTCATGTTTCAGGAACGTAACTCTGGCGTAAACCGAGACCTTATATATATATATATATATATATATATATATATATATATATATATATATATATATATATATATATATATATATATATATATATATATATATATATATATATATATATACACACACACACACACACACACAAAAGGGGTTTTCTGAAAGTTTGAGAGAAAATGGACCAAAAACTAAAGTTTGAGAGAAAATGGACCAAAAACTAAAGCGGAGTATTTTATTATTATTCATTTCAACTTTTTTCCACACTACCTAAATAATAACAATAATAATAATAATAATAATATAAGAGAGAGAGAGAGAGAGAGAGAGAGAGAGAGAGAGAGAGAGAGAGAGAGAGAGAGAGAGAGAAATTAACAGATGGGTGGTGGGTCAGTACTTAATCTGATAATTGGGAGTCGAAACTGGCAACGTCGCACTCATGGGAATTTCAGAATGTGCCCTGCCCTGAACGGCCTTCATAGAGTGGACGCACTATAATCGATTGGTTATGTGGAGCAGGAAGAATGTTTGTAAACAGGTAGGTAGTGGTGTTTACTTGGGTATATTTGAGTGTCAATATTTAACACGTGAGGATGTGGTATGAGAGGAATGTCTATGAACTGACAATGGAGGTGAGAAAGGTGTGTTTCCTTCTCCTCTCACATACTCAACAATATGGATATGGATTCTCAATTTTTTCCTTTTATCTCTAAACCACCAAACCTTGATTCCTTCAACCACTCTAGATGTATTTCCTAACTGAAAAACCAAGATGAGTTACAATGGCCAATGATAAGCTCCATCACAAAAAGAATGAGGAACAGAACATTGGAATCAAAGGTGTACAAGGCAATAACTGTACAAAAGGAATTGAGGAATTAATGAGTGGAATTAAACAAAGCTGAAGAAATAAGCACAAAATGGACAAGAAGTTAACAGCAAAATACAAAGATAAGGCTGTGGAGGAAGCAATAAGAGGAAAGACAGAGTAATAAAAAGAAGAAATGGTATGTCATAGATACAAAAATTTCATATACAAGACATACAAACAGATGCAGAGAAACATAATGAACACAATGCTAGCTATATCATACAGTCATAAAAAATAAAGAAAATAAAGAAAAGAAAAAGGAAAAAAACAATGGCATGTCAAGGAAGTGTAAGGGTTAACTCTCACCCTTCTATTGATGAGGGTGAACTGGCTCTTCTTGCAGTGCATACAGATGGTAGTGTCACTGTCTGGCACCCACACTGCTGCATGGTTCTCTGCTGCCTTCTTGCCGCCTGTTGGTAGAATCCATCATGAGCAATGGTGGTGGTGGTGGTGGTGGTGGTGGTGGTGGTGTGGTGGTAGCTAGTACTTTAAGGTGGTGGCTAGTACTTTAAGGTTGTGGTGGTGGTGGTGGCTAGTACTTTAAGTAAAATAACTACAATAGAAATCTGTTAATCTGAACACCAATAATGCTTACCTAAGAGAAGGCATAGTGATGGCTTTACATGATAACAATATCAGTAACATAGGAAGGTGCCAATGTATAAATTCAAGGAAGTGACCTTTGATGAACTAAGTAACAATCATGTAATAGAAGGTTATAGTATATTATAAGTATCTAAGTATCAAAAATCAAACAAAACTACAAATTCTGAGACAGATAAAGGAAAAATGAAGAAGTCAGAACAAAATCAAGGCTGAGAGAGAGAGAGAGAGAGAGAGAGAGAGAGAGAGAGAGAGAGAGAGAGAGAGAGAGAGAGAGAGAGAGAGAGAGACTTACTCTTGCGCAGGAGATCCGAGACGCACTTATTTATATGAGCCATCCACTCAGACTTCTCTGTGGCTGTCGCTGCATACACTGCGAAGGATTTGGTTGGGGTCTTGATGAGCCAGCCATTACGAAACTCTGCAAAACAGATTAACATAAGAAATTCAGAGACTGAGAAAGACTTATTGCAATGAGAAATTAGGAAAAAATACGAAAGATGAGAGAGATCCAATTACATGTAACAAAACAAATAAGAAGGGAAGATGAGGCAAGAGAAGTGACAAAAAGCAGATATTAAAAAGTTGAATTGTATAGAACAAAAATGGGTGCAAAAGGAAAATGGAAAAAATAACAAGAACTAGAAATAGCACAGCAAATAACAGTGTAACAAACAAACATCAAACACATTGAACAGATCATGAATGTTATACAAGATATTAGCAATGAGTTGAATTATGTAGAAGCACCAAATTCTAAAAAGATAATGAAAACAACATTGATCTAAAAAATACAGTACTTAGATTTCTAAGCTATATTCAGCTTCCACAATGATAACCAAGTATAGAAAATATCTGCTCATTTTATTCCTAGTGATCATAACACACCTACTGAATTAAGGTAATCA